>NC_143038.1:61975000-62275000 GCF_057628025.1 Oncorhynchus mykiss | reverse complement strand
CTACTTAGTGCATGTTAATTGACGCTCTACTCGCACGCAAATTAACGTAATCCGTGTGGTTTCAGTTTTGCCCTGGGATAAAAGCTCTTTTAGCCCTGGGCATTGGTGTGAACGTGACTATTTAGTTAACCTTTAACTAGACAAGAACAAATTCTTATTTTAAAATGACGGCCTACCCCGGACAAACCCTCCCCTCACACAGACGACGCTGGGCCAATTGTGCACCGCCCTATGCGTCTCCCGATCACTATTCAGTCAATAAATCAGTGCAAATTAAAAACAGACCGGGGTTGAATGCATAGATAGGCCTACAACAAACTTGACAATCATAGACAGTCATTCATATTGAAAGGAAAACCCGAGGTCAATTTCAAAGAGAGAGGGAAAAAAAGTATGAATTTCATTCTAGCAGGTAATTATTATGCAAAATGCAACTCGATTTTAAGATTTGGTATTGTTGAGAAAGGAAGGGTGGGACTACAGAACTTGTGCAACTACATGCATCCTGGGCCTAGTCTGCAGCACTACATTACCTCAACTTTGCATTGACTTTGGCTGACTAGCTAGCTAGTAGCTACAGTCCCGATGCCAAATAAAATGGAGCTCACTTACCTGGGAAACATGAACATTTGACAAAGTATAAGAAACCTATACCGTTCAGCTAAATCGTGTTTGTCACGTCGAACATTATTAAAGGGTGTTTCATTTCAGGGCAGGCATATTCCCAGCGATGGCACATACAAAACTGATACACGTACCCAGGTAGCTAACTAGATGTAGCTAAGGGTTTACAGCACATGTATGACACATACCTCGAGTAATCTACCATCCCTTTACCACAACGGCAACTGTTTAAGTTATTTTCTGAACACAAAAACTAGCACTTTGCAGTCTAGCACGCCCGTGCTTGACCTAGCCTGTTAGCTCGCGAGCTAGCTACCCGAGCTGAATTGACAGCAGAGTGAAACAAACCGATCAGACTATGCAATCCCTAACCTGCAAGTCCTGTAACATAACTAGCTAATTGGATACCTCTTAAATATAGGTAAGTAGCAAATGGATCAACGGATCAAATAACGTGGCTCGCAAATAAGTTGCTAGTCTGGAAAGGTCACACACATCCCAGAAAACTCGGTGGCTGGTTCGTGGTGACGTTTACGTTAGGTAGCTAACTTATTTATCCGACAAGCCAATGTTGACAGTATCGTGCTGTCTGTGTTGTTACATAATAGCTACCAATTTAGCTGCAATCAACCTTTATGAATTAACAGTAACATAAAACTACATTTGAGATAGAAAGTTTGGAAAGGAAAATTACTGCATCTAGTTAGTTACACCTCACTGTACTGTTAGCGAAGCTAGCTAGCTAGCATGCTATCAAGAATTCAACTTCGAATGGGCGTAAGGACAATTTCCTTCGACTTCTGCCACCCACTGCCAGCTATCGTATCGAAGAGCTTGGTAAATATGTACTGCAAAATGTAATAGAGAAATTAGAATTTTAGGGGTGTACGCCTTACCTCGCTTTGCCCTGGGTGAATTTTTCTTGTTCAGATTGCTGGCTCTTTCTTCCTCTAATGCAGCTGTTATCTCAGGGTTGTCTTCCCCATTGTACCACACCAGCAACTCTTCCCCGGGTCCTATTGGCTGTTACAAGAAAAGAGGAGAATGGGAACAAATCAGAGACAGGTTTGCTGAGAGACAGGATGAAATACTTGGGCTCTTGTTGTGCCTGTCAAGTCCGACAAGAATGTTAGGTCCTGACATTTCAGTAGCTGTAGATGGCAAACTATGTATTTTTTTTTGTCAATTCCTTTATAAATGGTTTATTATACCCAAGTATAGCAGAGACAGCATAATACAAATTTGTATTTTGCATGAATTATTTAAAAAAGTTTACCACAATTCTCTCATTTGGCTTCAATGAGAATAACCCCCATACTAGCCAGCAGATCCGACCGCTTGCTTACATCTGCACTAGGGTCGGACAGAATCCCTGTGTAGATTAAGACGCTGCGGAGCCAGCGTGAGATATGGCTCGGGAAAACGTACCTCAATCCAGGAATGAGAAATGCGTTGTACTACAAATTGGCACATTATCCCAAATGTTACACAGAGAAGATTGAACGCTAAATAGCCAGTACTCTTGCATTCACATGCCTAAATAGAAAACCATCACTCTGCTTTAATGCTCAAATGTTTAGAGAATAACATTTTACCAGTGAGACTTCATGTCTGAATTACCCGTAACACTTTGTAGTAAATGGCTCGGTTGATCTCCATGGGGAAAAGGTTCTGTTCTTGAGTGGAGTGTGCCCAGTTTACATACCGTAGCCAGTTCCCCTTCATGGGGTCTGTAGCATCCACACACATCCAGCCCCTGGCTGGAAAATACACCTACAGAGGACAGATTGGTTATCTGGATGATAATGTTATGAAAACGGATAACAGCATATATAATATGGAGGGTGTGCTGTGCCTGTGATGTTTACAACCTAGATGTCTGTGAAGGTACTGTAGATCTTTGAGGCTATTGCTCTATCCTCTGCTGCTCACCTCCCACATGTAAACATTGCTGGACACCTGGGACCTCTTTTTTCTCTCTCCTACAAACGGGCCGAACCTCTTGCCTTTAGGGATTAGCCTCGAGGCCCAGACACCTGGGGAAAAGAGTGGAGGAAAATCCCAAACCAAAACCCCACTGCCAACTAAACGTTGCCTAGGCAACTCCCTGCCATTGGGGGATAGCGATCCCAAATCAAATTCATCTTACAAATGCAGATTTTTTAAAAGTTGGCCAGAATTGGACATGCACTACAACATTCACAATTAACCATGCAATATAGAAAAGCTTTCAGACTCTAAAAATGTGTTAAGGTGTGCCGATTCTCTGAGGCATGCCAGAACAGGCTGGAGATGATTATTTTTCTTGAGTTGAAAGCCTTCATAATGTACTCTGCGTCCACTGCCAGATGTAGTTCTTCCTCTCCCTTGTGATCACTGGTCGTTACTGAATGATCCTAAGTATCAGGAGCTACACTTATGAGCTACACTCATGCCACAGTCAGAAACCACAGAGCCGCTCACTGCATATCGTACGGTGCACTGCTAGCGGAATTTTACCACCAACAAATGATCATTGATCACTTATCTACAAAACTGAAAAGTGATGTGACGTTAGAACAAACCCAAAGCAGCTCATTTTCAACTCACCAATGCGACTTTGATCAACAGCAGAGCAGCTTAGTCTCATGCTATCGGGCAAGCCCTTCCACACATGGTGCGGAATGTCAGTGAGCTTTTCCTTTGTCCCTCCAGGAACTGCCATAGTCACCTAGAATATAACACACAATGTCATATCTAAAGCAGACCACCACCCTGACCAAAACATAAAAACACTCTCACACCAGGAGTACTGTAAAACTGAGAATAAATGCATTGGCTTCTTTTACCTGCTCATGTAAGACTCTGGGTCTGGCACTTTGGTCAGGCTGTGCTCATATTGGATGTAAAGGGGAGGCAGCACAGGAGACATGTATAATTGTGGTCTCAGGATAATAGTCAATCCTATGGTTGGATAATAGCATTGAGGCAGAGTGCCGATGCCACATATAGCCACATGATAGTGACTCTGGCAGAGTTACTACTGATTATGAAGGGGATAGCTATCATTACTAGTACTCCACTATAATTAGGATTAACTACCCCTTTATTAACAACACAAGGTGAAATATAAGACACGCATGTTTGTGGAATCAAGTTGTTCTTATTACAACAAGCTTGAGAAGCACAGCTAGCAAGTTCCTTTTGTAAGAGGTTGTATTTGTTACTCATAAGGTACCGTATTAGGAAAGGAGAGGGGATTCTAAGGCAAACTGTCCTGGCTGTCACTGGTTCAAAATATCACACTCCTTTATATAGTTGACAAACTCCGACACAAAGCAGATTACATGGAGGCCAGGCACATTTTCTCAAGCTGCAGACATGCCAGCATGCATATATTTGAGATTGTAGTATGAATTCAGTGTAATAACTCATTATTGTAGTAGACTTTTCCATAGCCTGAAATACAGTGATGTGATCATATCCATAAATAAGGCCTACCTCACCAAACAAGTTCAAGAAAATGCCTTCAGTAGGCTATAGGCTGCACTCATGTTGAATATAGGGTAGTATAAGGTCTTTTAAGGTCTTTCAAAATATGATAATTTTACAGTTACAACGGAAAGAGACTAGCCTACTAACTATCGGCTAAACCATTATTGATCCAGAACTTTTCTATACTTTCATGAACAAATCAATTAGGCCTACATTTGGAGAGTTTTCACACCCCTAGACTTTTTCCAGATTTTGTTACGTTACATTTTGTTAGCCTTATTCTAAAATGGATTAAATGGGGTTTTCCCCCCTCATCAATCGACACACAAAACCCCACAATGACAAAGAAAAAAGTTATTTTTTAAATTTTACAAAATGTATTAAAAATTAATCCAATCAAATTTTATTGGTCACATACACGTGTTTATCAGATGTTATTGCGGGTGTAGGGAAATGCTTATGTTTCTAGCTCCGACAGTGCAGTAATATCTAATCATTTCACAACATATACCCAATACACACAAATCTAAGTAAAGGAATTAAGAATATATAAATGTCAGAGCAGCATACAGTATATACATATGAGATGAGTAATGCAAAATATGTAAACATTAATAAAGTGACTAGTGTTACATTTATTAGTGGCCAGTGATTTCAAATCTACAGTGGGGCAAAAAAGTATTTAGTCAGCCACCAATTGTGCAAGTTCTCCCACTTAAAAAGATGAGAGAGGCCTGTAATTTTCATCATAGGTACACTTCAACTATGACAGACAAAATGAGGGAAAAAAATCCAGAAAATCACATTGTAAGATTTTTAATGAATTAATTTGCAAATTATGGTGGAACCGGTATCCCAATATTGCATATTCAATGGCATTTAGATACAGTACTACAAGAAATTGATGTCCACTAATCAATCACATTTTTATTCGGCCCATGCCACATGTAAATGTTTAACTGTTATGTTATCATCAGGCAAATAACACTGATAGTTGGTGTCTAAAAATTTACACAATCATTTGATTACATGTATCCTTTAATTTCTTACCCTCAGGATGTGGAAGTATGTAGGTTAAAAATCCTCATAGTATTTTTTAAATATTTATTTCCAGGAGTATTACTTTGTACTTGAAAATAAAGCATGAAAGACTATTACATGAATTACAAGAATGTATTGTGCATTTTCTTGCAGAGATTGTTTTTTGCTCAATCCAACACACACCTGGGAACCCTGGAAGCCTGCCGTGCAGCACCCCTTTAGCTGTTATAGGGCCAAGTGCCAAGCTCCAGGGAACAGAGGCATATTATGGCATCAAGAATCCAATAACATTTTATTGGTCACATACACATATTTAGCAAATGTTATTGCGGGTGTAGTGAAATGCTTGTATTCCTATCTCCAACAGTGCATTAGTATCTAACAACTCACAATAATACACACAAATCTAAAAGTAAAAGAATGGAATTAACAAATACATAAATATTAGTTCGAGCAATGTCGGAGGGGCATTGACTAAAATACAGTACAGTACATGAGATGAGTAAAGCAGTATGTAAACATTATTTTAACATTATTAAAGTGGCCAGTGATTTCAAGTCTATGTATGTAGGGCAGTAGCCTCTAGGGTGCAGGGTTGAGTATAGTGATGGCTATTTAGCAGTCTGATGGCCTTGAGATCAAAGCTGTTTTTAAGTCTCTTGGTCCCAGCATTGATGCACCTGTACTGACCTCGCCTTCTGGATGATAGCGGGCTGAACAGGCTGTGGCTCGGGAGGTTTATGTCCTTGATGATCTTTTTGGCCTTCGTGTGAATCCTGATGCTGCCTCACGCTAACAGATTTTCCCTTTAGACTATGAATGGAAGTTCTCTTAAAAACACATTGATTTAAATCACATGGTATCTTTTTTGTTTTAAATAATGAAATACATTTCGAATGTGCTACTGCTACAGAGTAACCAGGGAAAAGGGTCCTTGTCAAAGTTCCGTTCCAAACATGTTAGTGGCCAGCAGAGGAGGCTGTGTTCCCACACAATGTAGGTGATTATATAACCCCCCTTTCTTTCTCCCAACAGAAGAGCACAGTCATTCCAATAAATGTTTACCAAGTCTCAAGCACAAGAGTATACAGTTCATTATCAACCTGACCAATGAGTGTCTCTCATTCATGTTGTTGGATAACGGATTTAAGAATTCATTAGCAAACCTCTGGCATTGTTAATATATTATACTGAGATTCATGTATCAAAATGACTTTTGAAAAAAATTCAATCACCAAATTTTAACATCCTGTCATGAAGAGCACATGTTCAACTTAATTAAAAAAAAAACATGTGATTCCATCTCAAGAGGTTAAATTTTAAAAAATGACTATAGGAAGTGCCTAATTAAGTGCCAAAAAGTAACAGGTTGGTCATAACAGGGGGAATGGATGCTTGTTGTGTGCAACAGGGAGGGGCAATTGAATGCAGGCTTTATGTTTTGTTAAAAAAGATTCTAGCCTGTCTATCTATAATAACAGGGTTGACGTGTTATGCTCGACACACACAGTTTCCCACAACAAAAGACCAGAAAAAGGATTTTCAAATCCAATATTAGTTAACAATTTCTACTTAAATATCAAAGGGACGCAAAAGGGACTCATTTTGTGGAAGACCCAGGTAGTGGTTGGTTTGAAAAGCACTTGTTTCAACTGCCGCCCCAATTTCATTGGTCAGTGTAATAAAACACCCAGAGCTGACTCCTCCCATCTTCCATAAGACTTCACCCTCAAGAGAGCATAAACTCCACCCTCAACTACCAGGTCATCCTTCCTGGCACCTCAACTCAGCTGTCAGCAGTACTCCAGCTCTGAGAGGGGCATTCCCCCCTTGACAGCAACTTCTCATGCCTTCCCACTCAGGATGTCCATCATTGACCCTCATGCACACATGTATACAGCTTGGCCAGATGAGCTCTTTAAAGAGCCTATGTATTTCATTTCAACATAAATATTGTATGTGTGAGCACTGAGCACTGCACATACTGTTGGCATACTGTTCCTGCAACATGCCTCTGTGTGGGTGACACAGGACCTTCCTCTCTTGTAAAAAAAAAAAAAACTTGAGAGGTATTGATGTACCTTACAAATCCGGCCTTGCCACTGACTTGGATATGTGTAGTATGATGTTTTTGTGGTCTATTCAGTATGGTGAATCGACCACTGGAGATAGGTTCAAAAGAACACCAGTCAGTGATTATTTATTTAATAACTTGCCTTTTACAATTGAATTGGAACTTGAAGACAAGTCCAAAAGTAATTGTGTTTAGATTCATAGACAAGATTTTACGCTAGCACATCATTTTAATTGTGTTTAGATTCATAGACAAGATTTTACGCTAGCACATCATTTTAATTGTGTTTAGATTCATAGACAAGATTTTACGCTAGCACATCATTTTAATTGTGTTTAGATTCATAGACAAGATTTTACGCTAGCACATCATTTTAATTGTGTTTAGATTCATAGACAAGATTTTACGCTAGCACATAATTTTAATTGTGTTTAGATTCATAGACAAGATTTTACGCTAGCACATCATTTTAATTGTGTTTAGATTCATAGACAAGATTTTACGCTAGCACATCATTTTAATTGTGTTTAGATTCATAGACAAGATTTTACGCTAGCACATCATTTTAAGGGGTTCTTATTACATAGTAATTATATATTTACACTGTATCAAGTTTTGTAATGAATTGCAATACATAATTATATAGTAATAACATGTAATTGGTGGTAATTGCAGTCTGTAATTACAGAGGTGTAACAATGAAGGCTTGTTACAATGCTTGTTACAAATGGGCAAGTTTAGTTGCTACTCAGCTGCATCCGATTCAGTAATAACTATCACAAGGTTGGAATCTCTTGTGGACAGATATGCTGGGTGTCCCGGGATTACATAGGCTCTAATTACCTACCTTTGAATGTACACTCTTCAAAATGTCCACTCAATGTCGTTGCTAGCACTTGGTTGAGTTTACAAAAACAGATCAGATGTAGGTCAACCTCACTGACTGGGGTCTACCATACGGGTGTCATCCTCGAGTGGGAGGATAAACACACTAGTACACCATAGAGTACGTGTACTATCTACATAGGTACAACGAAATTACTATGTGTTACACAATATTAAGCTGGAAAATGAAGTGTATCTTGAGGGGTACTTACATACTTAATGTGTACATCTGCTGCAGCTTCAATTGGAACAATCAGGACAGCTTCTGCTGGGGCAGCTTCTTCTGCTTGCTTTAATGCAGCTTCCACTGGAGCTATCAGGATGGTGTCCACTGGTGCAGATTCTTCAGGAACATATTTTACTGGGGCTGGTTCCTCTTGGTAATGTTCTACGGGGAAATCTATTTCAGGTTTTACAGAGGCAACTAGGTCAGGTTTAACAGGGGCAACTGGGTCAGGTACAAGGACTACTGGGACAGATTCCTCAGGGGTGATGACAGGTCCTTCAGCAGCAGGTTCCTCACGGGCAGGTTCTCCAGAGGCAAGTTCCTCTGGGACAACTGGAAGAGGTTCTACTGCGGCAAGTTCTTCAGGGCCAGGTTCCTCTGGGACAACTGGAACAGCTTCTACAGGGGCAATAAGGGGGGTTAATAGCCTCAGCTACCTCTGTCTTGACTTCAGTGATAACAGCAAATTCTTTGGTTTGGCCTTTCCAATAGGTTCAGGAGATTAATAAGTGAAAATAACATGTACATGTGACTGGCAAAATAAAGGAAACTTCAACATGAAGCGTCTTAGTGTCTGGAACTCTATTGGAGGGATGCAACACCATTCTTCCACAAGAAATCCTATATTTTGGTGTTTTGTTGGTGGTGGTGGAAAACGCTGTCTCAGACGCACACTCCAGAATTTCCCAGAAATGTTCAATTGAGTTTAGATCTGGTGACTGACCCCCACACACACTTTAAACCCCATATGCTTGTTTGAGACCCTTCCTTCAAAGTCACTGAGATTTATTCTTCTAGCCATGGTAGCCAACATTTTTATACATCACCGTAAGCATGATGGGATGCTAATTGCTTAATTAACTCTGGAACCACACCTGTGTGGAAGTACCTGCTTTCAATACACTTTGTATCCCTCATTTACTCAAGTGTTTCCTTTATTTTGGCAGTTACCTGTATATTTCAGCATAAAGAAAGTAATTATTCTTAAGAGTGTTTGTCCCCATGCTGTCCAAACACAGATGTGAGTATGGTGTGGACGTAGGATTAGCTTCCCTCAATGTAGGGGAAATGGGAGGAGTGTGGAGTGTAGTGTTAACTCCTAAACAGCTTACATACTTGTATTCTATACAGCTGGGGATGTTTCTGCTTTCAACCACCAAGACTAGAGCATCAGACACTCCACCTGGCAGAATTACATAACAAGTACCACCAAGGCAGGGCAGACGGCTCCCCTCCCCATATTACATTTCAACATAAGGAACTTTCATTTGCATTCACAATTAAGGAGTAACCATAGCCCTGCCATGTATGGTCACTCTGAACAGCGCAGCCCAATGTGGCCCGGTACAAATATTTAGCATACCTAAATAAACCTGTTCCATATGGTTCTGATCAAATAAAAATACACACCAGAGTCAGAGGTCTGAGATATAATCCATAAAGGTTACTATAAATAAACATAACCAAGTCTCAATTGGCTCTGATTTGTCATAATTGCTGCAATTTTAACAGTGTATATAGAAATTCCCTACTACTATAGTCTAAACACACAACTACTATGGTCTAAACACACTGCAAAACTTGTGTTCTGTAACGGTGATGCGAGTAACATCTTATGTTCAAAATATGAAATAATTCACAAGTTGCTTCATGTAACTCATTCAAATACATTAAAAAAAATGATAAACGCACAACTATTCCACAGTGAAGTTAACATTTTATTTGTTTAAGTGCCATTCATGCATATTGGGGATGGGGGTGGTATCGACAACTCTAATAACAAGTTATTTTACAGCACTAAACCAATACAAAGAGTAGCTGTATCACCTCATTGGACAGCAAAAGTAATAAACCGTGCAATAACCAAGAGGACAAAAAGGAGAAAAGAAAACAAATACAAGAAATGACAAAGACAAAATCAAAAACTGAAAAACATAAAATATATATTATCAACATTGAAACACTGAATGTAGAACCATAGTACAGGTAAAAGGTAGTGTCACAAAAAGCCAACACATTTTCATCACATATATACAATATAGATATATACACATACGGTCTCACCCTCTGATTGGACAATAACAAAATACTCTATTCTTTTCCCTCTGATGAGTAAGACCAACCCCTTGCCTTGATGCCCCGCCCCCAAGAGGAAAAAGGGATGATTGAAAATACATTTATTTACAAGAAGCACAACAACACACCAGCACTGAATAAAATAGGCCTCAATCAGCAGTACTTCTTGGCAGTTTTCTCCATAATGTAACAAGCGAACAAGGCTGATTTTCTTTTTTCATATCATAGTAATCTCTCTGGCAGGTACATCTCCAGCAGTATTTAAAAAATTGAATGGTCTTTTTAAACAAAATGTACTCACTCGCACACAGACACACAAGCACACACACACAGTTAAGAGGGTGATCCAGTCATCGTCTTTCCCTTCCTCTTTACCTCTGATCACATCCATGAGCTCTTTCCAGCCCATCCCATCTCCTCTGAGCTGTGGGGGTGGATTTACTACATACCCTAAGGCTGTCCGAGAGTTTTTCATTAGTGCCTTCATCATTACCAGTGATGAAATGCAACATACAAAACCATGGGCTGCCAAGACTTCCCTATCACTTTTATATCCATATTCTCACTGTGTTCCTCAAAACACCCATTCCTTAGGTGAGTCCCAGAGTCTGCAGCACCCACACTGACTTCAACTAGCAATCAAATGGTCAATTAAAAAGCACTACACTGATCTTTTCTCCATAAAGTAGTCCTCCTTCACTAATGAAGGGCTCAATGATTGACAATCTTAAGTGATCTTGGCTTTTTAACTGAATGAGCAATCAGACTGTGCTTTAAATGGCTGGCTGGCTGACTGACTGACTGATTTTGGCCATTAAACAAAGACTAAACACTCAATGGGTATCCACAGGCAGGACAATCAGCCACACACAACGCTTTCAAATACAATGAACATTTGGGAATCTAACCGAAAATCCGGTACAGGTTAAAAGAGGCAGAAGTAAGAAAAGGAAAAAGATGGAGGAAAAGAAAGAAAAAAACATTTAAGATCAAAACAATGGGCAGTATTAACGAACTGGCTGCTAAAAGATCTGTGAAACCTTGCAGATATGCTTGGCAGTATAGCTAGCTGTGAGAAGAGCTAGCACTAGCTCCAGCCAAGCTTCCCTTCTTGTCTTCTGCCTCCTGTTTCAAAAGGACAATGGCGGTTCAGTATCTACACATGTACACTGTCACAAGAGACATATTGGTGTCTGGCCCCAGCGGTGTTTATGTGATATTACAAAACAATGTCATGATTTTCAGAAATGGAGTAAAACAAAATCCAGCCAAAGATTTAGTTTATCTAAGGGCCAATAGTGGAGGAACAAATTAAAAAGGGAAGATGAACTGTGCTCTACCCAGACAAAGCTCCCATACGCAGCACCATGATGGAAGTTCAGGGCCAGTCTGATTAAGACGACAAAGAGGGACAGAGAGGACAGGAGTGTTTCCAGAACCTCTAGTCTCCCATCCTCCACCTGGCTGTTGATCAGACAGAGCTCATTTCTCTACATAAGAAACCCTGCCTGCAAAATGCACATCTGCCTTGAACCCTTGCTTTCATCTCTTTTTTCTGCATCTGTTTTGTGCTCGTTGATAGCATATGCAGATTATTGTAATTTTAGGGCAAACACACACCTCGTTCCCTTTTTATATGGTATTTCAGCATATTTTATGCCTTGCAGTGTAAGTCTGATGGTCACAACCAAGAAGATATTTGGGAGATCAGTTCTGATGACTTCGGACATATAGCATCTGAATGAAGAACATTCGTATTGTTTGTAGTAATTAAGTTATATCAGTACATTTCCTGCATCAGAAGATAACAGGAAAATATCCCACAGTTCATTGTGCTGCATGTACACAGAGTTTAATATATGAAAAGACACCTACAGGTGTATACTTGTACTCATTCATTTTGTGTATTAACTACAAACTATTCCCTTAATACACTAGTACAGGGAAATTATGAGGTGATGAGGTCTGATGAGGTCTGGAATTCATCTACCAGTTTCAGTCTTGGAGATAAAGAGATAAAGGTATGACATTGTTAACAGAATAGACACAAAACCACAACAAATACTGCCGGTAATGTTTCTGAATGTACACAATTAGCTTAAAAAAATGGGCCAGATGTGTTGGTTAAAGGACAACGCTCTATGATAAAGTATTTGTGTTCTTTATGTGAAGCCTAGTTCAATGCAAAACACCCTGTTCAAAACATAACCTCAGTTATTGTAAACCTTCCTACCAATACACCCACTATTGGGGATCCTAACCTTCCTACCAATACACCCACTATTGGGGATCCTAACCTTCCTACCAATACACCCACTATTGGGGATCCTAACCTTCCTACCAATACACCCACTATTGGGGATCCTAACCTTCCTACCAATACACCCACTATTGGGGATCCTAACCTTCCTACCATTACACCCACTATTGGGGATCCTAACCTTCCTACCAATACACCCACTATTGGGGATCCTAACCTTCCTACCAATACACCCACTATTGGGGTTCCATCGTCCACCCAAAGCAAACCAACAAGTACCACAGGCGGCCTGCGTTTTCCATAAAATAAGAAGGAATAAAGAGAGAAACTCATCCAAGAGGCAGCCGAGGCCTAAAGTCAACACGAGAAGGATAACAAGCGGAACAAGTCGCTCAAATCACACAACAGTTACGGAGGGAGCTGGGGGAACTTTGGAAAGCTGCTGGCTGGGAGGGGGATGGGAGAGGGCTGGCTGAGGAACGAGGACTGGAGGATTTGTTTCGACATGAACGTGTGCTACTTGCCTGGTCAAGACAAGCACATAAGCCACCACTTAAACATGTCCTAGTAAATATGATTGTCTTCAAAGTAACATTTATTTTGTATGTTTCATTTTGTTTGTAAAAATGGCAGCACTCTGAAGTCTCTCCCTCTATCCTCCCAAAACAACACCTGCTCTTCTGTTCTGTATCCCACCAGCAACAGTCAGTCTCCTCGCTAGAGCGTACAGCTCAGCCTGGCTTCTTCCTCCTACTTCCACCTGCTCTGCACCACCTGACCGTTCCTTGTTAGGGGCAGAACATCTAACATTAGACAATGGAGTCCCAGTCAAAGTCATCCTGGATGTCATCAGCTGGCATGCGGTGCATCTGGAAGTTTCTGGGAGAGATCATGTGCTGCTGGTTCATCTGCGCATGGTGTCCTAAGAGAAGAGAGCAGGGGAGTTGGGCATAGTACATACACAAAGACACACATGCACTGTGCAAGCTTCATTGGTTAAATGTGTAGTTGAATGGGAAATGGACTTGTCGAGGTGTTGTTGTAGTGCTTGTAGAATGTGGAAGGATAGGTTTGATGAATACTTGGAGTGTACCGTAGAGACCATCCCCTTAACTGAGATCTAGTTTAGTGAGTAGTTGTATTGTATAGGGGCTGCCGCTGTTCTGTACCTGTCATTGTGGGACCTGCGCTGCTCATTGGGGGCATGTGGGGGTATCCTGGGGGGCCCATCATAGACATGCTCTGTCTTGAGTCCATGTAGAGATTTCCTGTGGAGAGAAAGACAAACTCAAGTATCGCAATCCCAAAATAATATATGTGCTAGCTAAAACAAGCCACCTGGTCAGCAGCATTATTGCAATATACATTGAGTGTACAAAATATTAAGGACACCTGCTCTTTCCATGACAGACTGACCAGGTGAATCCAGGTGAAAGCTATGATCCCTTATTGACGTCACCTGTTAAATACACTTCAATCAGTGTAGATGAAGGGGAGCAGACAGGTTAAATAAGGATGTTTAGACCACTGAGACATAGATTGTGTATGCGTGTCATTCAGAGGGTGAATGGGCAAGACAAAAAATATTTAAGTGCCTTTGAACAGGGTATGGTGGTAGGTCCAGTTTGTTTCAAGAACTGCAAAACCTCTGGATTTTTCACTCAACAGTTTCCTGTGTATGAAGAATGGTCCATCACCCAAAGGACAACCAGCCAACTTGACAACTGTGGGAGGCATTGGAATCAACATGGGCCAGCATCCTTGTGGAACGCATTCAACACCCTGTAGTCCATGCCCTAATAAATTGCAAATTGAGGCTGTTCTAAAGGGCCAAAGGGAGTGCAACTCAATATTAGGAAGGTGTTCCTAATGTTTTGTACACTCAGTGTACATTTACATAAAGGACAATGCCACCAATGTCCAGTTATCTGGAGTGGTAAATGCAATAAGAATGTTAGTTGGGATGCAGGTTAGAGGTGAGGAGTCACCCACCTGTGGCCATGTGCTGGCTGGGCTTGTTGGGGTGCATGGAGCCATGGCATACGGGTACGGGCTGCACTGCCCCCTGTGGCTGAATGACACCGGTGCGGGCAAAGAACTGGTTGATAGATGAGCAGAGATCTGCGATCTGTGTGGGCTCCAGGGCCCAGTTGTTCTGCTCTGCTAGTCTCATGCTCTCCTTCAGTCCTACACAGGGTCAAACATACATATCATCAGCCAAGGAAAACAACAGCGATGTACAGCCGCCTCAGCAGCTCACCAGTCCAACCCTTTCAGTAGTACTAGCTGCTAGCCACTGCAGAGAAATGTCTCAACGACAAGTTAGTCATAAAAATCACCGGTCAAATCATCCACACCCCATAAATGTGAAAAGTGGGTGTAGACACTTTTATCTATGTAAAAAAAAAAAAAAGCTTTAATTACATAACTAAACTTTATCGTTGATAATTAAAACCGCCTACCTTGCAATTGTATACTGTAATTGGATCAACTCTGTGACCTGCTGAGCTACACTGTTTGGTAATTAAACTTGAAGGCAGTGTTCTTTAATTGTAGAGCTCCTTCAAATTCAACTGTTGATTGGCAACACGTCAGCACACCAACAAAAAGAGAGAACTCCAATGTGTCTAATGGTGCTCATCATGGGCAATCAGCCATGAAATCATTAGGATAAAATGACTCCGGTAAACACAATAAACAGCTTTTAAAATGTCAGTGAAAAGAACAGGTAGACAGTAAGAAAAATATATTAAACGCAGGCCTAACACATTGAAAAATAAGCAGCCTGTATAGTTATCCTATTTGAGGCTGAAATTGGATGTGTCAATGCAACAGCATTTACATAATCCTTCATGGCCACACCTTGAAAAGGTGAGAGGTCGACATCAGCCCAGTTATAACTGCTGGCAATACGGCAGCTCTCTTTCAGTGCGTCCAGATTTGGGTACCAGTCAGAGGGCAGACCTGTAAACACAGATGGAGCACAGACTATTTTTTAGAGGCTGGAGGAGTCCATGAGTCTCTACATTTCCTGCAACAGTACTCTACTTTGGCCACCGGTAGGAGCCAGTATCCTCTGAAAAGGTTGCTGTGCTCCAGGTACTGTCTGGTGTATGGATGCAGGATTTGCTTTGTTCTCATTACAGCAAACAGCATAAATCAGATGGTGATTTACTGTCCTTTGTCCCAAAGCAGGTCTTGGTACTTATACAGAACAAATGTCCAGCTGTGTCTTGGAGGGTTGTCCCTGGGTGTATCTGAATGTGTGTGTTTGTGTGTGTGTGTGAGACATCGGTGTAGAAGAGAGAGGCAGGTCTTACCCGTGTTGCAGGCCATCTGTTGCTGGGCAGGATGGGGCTGGTGAGCCAGAGTCTGATGCTGCTGCTGGGAGGGGTGCTGGCCGTGCTGCTGTGAGTGTTGGGAGGGGTGCTGGGTGTGCTGTGCGTGTTGGGAGGGGTGCGGCGTGTGCTGTGATGGGTGCGGACCATGCTGGGAGTGTGCAGGGTGATGGGGGTGCTGTGGGTGTTGGTGCTGGGTGTGTTGGTTGTGTGGGCCGTGCTGGGAGAGGTGCTGTGTGTGGGGCGAGCCATGGCCCGGGTGGGCGTTCTGGCCAGGGAGCTGGGGAGGGTGGGACAGAGGCACCTGGCCACCACTGCTGGAGTGGTTGTTTGTCAGGCTGTTCTGGGTGCTAATGGTGCCACTGGGTGAGTGCTGATAGGAGCAGGAGGTGTGGGTCTGTTGGGACGATTCCGTTGGCATGCCCATCAAACCTGGAAGTCCATACACACACACAAAACACAGTCATTATTAGTCCTCTCTGCTTAGAGAATTGAATCACTATTTGATATAAACATACAATGTAAAATAAACTGATGTTACATTGAGACTAAACAGCTGCCATTTTGAACGAGCTAAAGGAATGTCTGAGCAGCACTAGAGAGTCTGAGCCTTTCTTCTGCATCCTGTGTTTCTTTTCACATTTGTCATTGTGCAGCAGCACTGTTCTCTAAACAAGCACGACTGGAGCACGAACATCTGCACACCCAACAGCAATCGTGTAGAGGAGTGGTTCTTAAGAGGCCTGTCCATTTACATGTTAGTCATTTAGAGTTGCCTTCGCCACTGCCTCAGAACACTTACTGAAGAGGTGACAAAGGTGGATCTCTTATCGGCACGACTTACAGCAGCAATTACAGTTAAAGTGCCTTGCTCAAAGGCACATCGGCATATTTTTTACCAAGTCGGCTTGGGGTTTTGAACCAGCTACACTTTGATTACTGGCCCAACGCTCTTAACCGCTAGAATATCAGCTTTGCCACAGTAAACCTATTTTACTGGAGTGCTTTTAGAGTTGACTCCAGCCCCACTGCCCCAGAACACTTACTGCAGCGGTGACAAAGGTGGATCTCTTATCGGCACAGAAAGCCCATTGTCCAACCAGGGAAATACAGAAAGCAATTAGCGCGCAGCCCCAGAATAATAATGCGAGCTCATTACCTATTATCAAAGCCAGTGAATTAGCTCACTGTCTACAGCACCATGGTGTGAAATCCTCTCGCTCGCTTATTTACACTTTTTAATTGCAAGGGCTTGTCTGACTAAGAGATTTCACTTTTATGCACATAAAAAGGGAACAACTTTAAACTAATGAAACTTAGATGATAGATTAAAGGAGAGGAACACTGAAAACATTAGCATGAAATGCATTAGATTTGTGAAAGTAGGCTATACAAGGAAAAGCATTGTCTGCTTTTACCCATAACCCACTTGTCAAGTGCTTTTTGTTCTTCAGTCAATCAGACTACAAAGGAAAGCATTACGTTCTAAAGGGCTGCCATGTGTTGGAGAGCTACACTTGATCTGACTCTGTGCAATAGGCCTTTATCAGGTTTGATGCTGCAATCATATGAAGTGTGTGTGTGTGTGTGTATATATATATATATATATATATTATCCTAAAGATATAAGGATTAACAGAGTAAGGATTAATTAACATGTTTCATCCCATATAATGAAAGTCCACTGCATTATTCTGCTATGAACTTGCCGACTCTTTTATGCTTAGCATTGGGAATGAGGCCAGAGGCTTTAGCACACAGTAGACCATGAAAACACCCATAGATTTCCACTACGGTTACTGTCTATTAAATAACTAATTGAAATCACTAAACCTAATTCGCACCAATTCCACTCTCCTTCCACCAGCTGTTAGATGTATAACAACACCCATAGAATAATCCTGGCATCTTCTGCACGAGTTCACTAACACTACCCGGTGGGGCTGGGCGATATGACCATATATATCGTGTGACGATAGAAAAACGTTTATCGTTTATATCGTTGTGTCGCAAATCACACTCTTTATGGCAATATTTTTGTCAATTGGACGACGCTTTGCGTTCTTCCACACGAGTCGCGTGGAAGGAAATATGCAACACAAACATGGAGAGTGAACGTCACACAGAGCTCGTACCTAAAAGAGGGGCTACTTCGGTCTCATGGCCGTGGTTTGGGTATGAAAAGTCTGACACGGACCAGAAAACCGTCCTCTGCTAAATATGCCGCCGGCCGGTCCAGACAACAGACTAACACCACTAACCTCTTTTACCACCTACGCAAGAATCATGTGAAACAGGCTGGTCCCTCCAACAGGCTCAAACACCACTAACCTCTTTTACCACCTACGCAATAATCATGTGAAACAGGCTGGTCCCTCCAACAGGCTCAAACACCACTAACCTCTTTTACCACCTACGCAAGAATCATGTGAAACAGGCTTGTCACGACAACAGGCTCAAACACCACTAATCTCTTTTACCACCTACGCAAGAATCATGTGAAACAGGCTTGTCACGACAACAGGCTCAAACACCACTAATCTCTTTTACCACCTATGCAAGAATCATGTGAAACAGGCTGGTCCCGACAACAGGCTCAAACACCACTAATCTCTTTTACCACCTACGCAAGAATCATGTGAAACAGGCCGGTCCCGACAACAGGCTCAAACACCACTAACCTCTTTTACCACCTACGCAAGAATCATGTGAAACAGGCCGGTCCCGACAACAGGCTCAAACACCACTAACCTCTTTTACCACCTACGCAAGAATCATGTGAAAGAGTACGGAGAGAGTCTACGGATGACACGCAAAAAAGACCCCCGACTCAGACGTTGGAAGAGGCTTTTGCCCGCGGCACAGCATATGGCAAAGAATCACGAAGATGGAAGGAGATAACAGCTGCCGTTACAACTTACATCTGCAAAGACGTGGCTCCAATTTACACGGTCCAGAAACGGGTGTTTCATGAGTTGTGCTAACACTCAACCCAAGGTACCAAATGCAAATTGATATGTGACACGTCTTAAAACCAAAATAACATGCAAAACAGGCAATCTGTCAAAAATAAATAAATATATATTTTAGGCTTATGTTTAATTTGTTTGCAACTATAGTTGAAGTGTTTTCCATTTACCTCTTTAGATTTTATACATTAATATTTTATATTTTGTTACATGCTTATTTTAAAATTTGCACAAAGGTTCTAAATAAAATGAGAAAGTACCTTTTTATTTGTTGAGTTTAATTCAAAATGTAATAAGAAATAGGTCTTTATGTGGTCATTTTATATAAACTAGATAACAAAAAAAATAGGTGCTATATCGTGATTTGTATCATCATCAGGATATGAAATGACCTATGTCAGGATTTGAGATTTTGGCCATTGTGCCTAGCCCCACTACCTGGTATGCGTCATCCTGCCCTCTTGACGAGCACTCACCCTGTTGGCTGAAGGACTGCCCAAAGACAGACTTGTAAAGGCTGCGGAAGGAGGCACTGAGATCTTCAAAGTCGGAGAAGAGGAGCTGCTTGTCCCTCTCTGGCATGTTGTACTGGGGCTGGAGGGGCTGCTGGAGGCTCATCGACTGAGACACCGGCTCTGGGTGGTTAGTCACCTGGGGATGGAGGAGGAGAGATAATTAGAGATTTGAGCAGTGAATTACATCTACTCTACACCTAACACTGACAGCTGTGTTCCGTCATGCAGTACAACCTAGCGGTACACACCTCCGTCTAACATACTAACTACAGTACAAACCTATTACCACAGTCAAACACAGACTACAACTTTCACTGGTGAAGAGCACCGACTACACCATCGAACACTGACTCTTGACTGGGAAACATACGTTTCAGAGACATCAATGGATATCTGCACATGGACCTGCTGGAGAACAAGAGAGCCACAAACATTTCATGCAAAACATTTTTCTACACTGAACAAAAATAAACAACATGTAAAGGTTTGGTCCAATGTTGCAAGAGCTAAAATAAAAGATGCCAGAAATGTTCCATCTGCACAAAAAGCAAATCTCATTTTGTGCACAAATTTGTTAATATTCCTGTTAGTGAACATTTCTCCTTTGCCAAGATAATCCATCCACCTGACAGGTGTGGCATATCAAGAAGCTGATTAAACAGCATGATCATTACACAGGTGCATTGTGCTGGGGACAATAAAATGTGCAGCTTTGTCACAACACAATGCCACAGACGTCTCAAGTTTTGAAGCAGCGTGCAATTGGGATTCTGACTGCAGGAATGTCCACCAGAGAATTAAATGTTAATTTCTCTACCATAAGCCACCTCCAATGTAGTTTTAGAAAATTTGGCAGTATTGTCCAACCGCTGACCATGTGTAACTACGCCAGCCCAGGATCTCCACATCCGGCTTCTTCACCTGCAGGATCGTCTGAGACCAGCCACCCGGACAGCTGATGAAACCGAGGAGTATTTCTGTCTGTAATAAAGCCCTTTTGCCCTCCCAGGCCCCACCCATGGCTGGAACTCAGTAAAACCGTTAAAATAGTTGCATAATGCGTATATATTTTTGTGCAACAGATCAAGGCTTATATTTTAGTCCTGTCCACTAACCTAATTCATCTGCCAAGAACCCATATTGAACATGTATAAGCAGCTAAATATCTGGTGTGTAAAGTGGTCACTCCTCAAACTAAACCTCAACTACATGCCTTTGTCTTGCATCCTTCTCAAAAAGTATTAAAAGAGAAACCAAAATCAACACAAAGCCAATACAATAGATGGCCTGCAAAATGTATTTAAAACAAAAACACCAAAGCCTTGTACAAATAAGCAATCCTTTTACCCATGTACAGTAGTGTGAAGGTCAATTTTATCCAATGGTGTATAAGAGTGCAGGCAATGTTGCCCTCTAACAAGACGGTCTAATAACATTAATGATGAGAAAAACACATATGGAGAAATCACTATTCTATAACTGAGGCGGTACCTTGCATTTACATGAAGTAGACTAGATGTTTAAGAACAGTATATATCATTTATTGCAGCATCACAGAGGTAGCTTTCAAGCCATACCAGGTTTAACACGTGAAGGACACTAATAATGGAGCTATCACTTAAAGTAATCTTGCTGTTAGAGTACACATTCTTTAACACAGCAAAGGGCTTTGCAGACATACTGGTGGGCTATAGTATAGATTGCCTTGCTATAGAATTCAGTCTGAGTCTGCCTGGCTGAAGTGAGGCAGTAAGAAACAGTCTACTCTCAGCAGCAGCACTGGAGGGACATCCATCAGTCTGAACGGATCGATGCAGAGAGCCTGGAGCAATAGCACCCTGGGAAGCAGGAGGACCCCACCAAAGAAGGGGGCATCTCTGGTGGGAAGGCATCACAGGCAGCAGCTCTCTTTGTCTGCTCTCCAAGAGCGTGTACAGCTCTCACTTTCCCTCAACCACCCCTGATATTCTGCGCTAGAGCACCAACCCCCAAGACCTCTTTAGTCTCTCACTGTCTATAGCTCTTCTGAAGGGAACTCCTGGGTCTCTCGGATCATATGAGATATACAGTAATTAACTGGCCTGGGGCACTGCCCTCAGAGTGGAGCTGATACACTGTTTAAGTTCCAGGGTTACAGCTATCTACTGTGATAAGAGATTGGCATGCACTGCCTAAATTCTTGTATGTCTAAATGTGATACAGTGACAGTTATTTGTGGTGCTTGTTTGGTTTTAGCTGATGTATAGCTGAGGCACTGTGGTTAAAGATTGACATGCATGTTCTAAAAATCCATGGTTTTCAACTGGTTTTGCCTTAGGACCAAAATTGAACAAGGTTGTCTGTCTCAATCCAATATTCGCATTGCGAATTTTGTTACCAAAATGCAATCTGTAATTAAAAAAAGAAATTCTATATTGCTAGTAAATGTACTAATTAAAGTACAATGGAACTACAGTCCCACCTTTTTAATTATATTTCACCCATATTCTTGATGAAGAATGTTAAGCATGAAATACACAGAATCTCACTGCCAATAGACTACCGATAGGTACCTGCTGCGGGCCGACCCCACGTGGGGGTTCGTGATCTCTGATTGGCTCAAAGTCAAGTTGTTGGCCATCGGCAAGGATTACGATTCTACAAGTATAATCAGCAGGTTCGTCACTGCCGGATCGGCACGCAGCAGGTACCACTTTTGTTCTGGCAAGAACCCATCGGCAGTGAGATTATGGGAGCAAAGGAAAAAAGAAGAGGGCATTTTCTCTGTACATCCACGGCTCAACCAGTCACACTTCATATGTAATGTAGGCTATGGGATGGTAGCAAGCTAAGTGCACAGACAATGCACACAACACTACATACTATCTAACCACTGTAGCTAGTATTGACATAATTGAATCACAACGGATTAGCTCATTTCCATGAAACAGCTGCCGAGTTAGTGCAGTGTCCTTAGCTAGGTAGTGCTAGTTAGAGAATATGCCAACTTGAGCTATCTAGCTAAACATTTGGCTATGGTCTGGCACTGACAGTATAAGATTATGGAGAGTGAATTAAATTGTTTTTTCGTCATCTTGCTAGGTAGTTATCTAGTTGTAGCCATTAGACAAGTATCAACAAGTTTTTAAAAAACAAAATAGCAACATTAGCAATACGCGTGGATATGTAATTACCAAACAACACTATTGATACCTTATGGTTTGGAGTATTTTAACTTTGCTGTGTGAAGCTTACTGGTTTGAGACGATAAAATCAACCAAATCCACTAAATAGTGCTGCTAATAAATATTTTTTGAAAATAATATGATTGAACTATTTTACTTCAGAAGGTTAAATTATTAAAATATAGGTTCATTATAATTTCTACACACATTATACCTGGTTTTAGTCGTTGAAGTTCAGAATGGAGTATATTTAATACAAATAAATTCTATATTTTTTTACTCAATCACATCAAAACCTCCCGCAACCCACCAGCTGATAATCGCTGTTCTAAATGTTTAAGAACTGGGATCCTGTAGTTGTTTGTGTTGCTTGGTGTTTAGCAGTGTGTATAGCTGTAATACTGTGGTTAGAGGAGGTTGCAGTGGGAGCTCTTACCGGCGTGTAGCTGTGCACGCTGCCCACACTGTTTAAATTGACGGAGGCCAGACTCTGGTCAGACAGGCTGTTGTTAAGGCTGCTTCTTGGGCTGTCACTCCCATCCTGGTCTGGGTTGTATAATGCCACCTGAAATAAGAAGAGGCTGTGTTAGCTTTTCTTGCATACCGCACATCACACAACCTAGAAATACACCAAAAGGGTTTGACGAATAACTGCATGCCATATACAATCATTATCATTCTGATGGTGAGTCACCATTTGCCCAAATAATGGGTGGGGATGGGTTTTGTTCCGTAACAAACTGAATTTGGTTTGTGTGCGTGTGGTTGTGTGTCTAAGAATTCGATACCTGTGTGTGTATGCAAAGCATTTGTGTACTGGATGTTATCAGAGTGCTTTTTTTGGACTAACAGGGTGGCTGGCCAGGAACATATTTTCTGAAGCTCCACAGCTACCCGAGCCACAGGGGCTCCTTCTGAATAAGTGTCCAGGTAAAGGCTCTTCTCTTTGGGAATGTAAGGGAGGGTGTCCCTTTTTTAAAACTAAAGGTCACACTACTGGCCGTGTCAGACCCATCTGCTCACAGAGCGCAAATCGGTTTGGGACAACAAAGGTCTTCAATTCAACCGAGACCCTGACCTTTCAATACAGCAATGCAAGCAACCAGAGCACTGCAACGCGACCATCTTCATTATTATCATCTGAAAAGGCTTTGCTAAAGAAAAAAATGGTGTATTGTGGTGTCACACAACAGACTGCTATTAAGTAGCACTGGTGGTAGAAACAATCTGGCGATGAATATAATGAGATCCGGAGAGAATAGACGTGCATTCATTTTTTTCCATTTTGTGAAACGGAAAGAATGTGTGGAATGGCAGCTATGCGAGCGATGCTACTGGCTGGTGTGTGTGACAGGGCAGGGATTGGCAGCAGCACTAACAGCCTGGATGGTGCTGTGTGCTCAGTCTTGCCCAGTGTCCGGTCAGGGCTCTCTGCTCATCAGGCTGAGTGGCTGTGGTCCTGCCTGCACCCTCTCTCCCAGTCCAACACACAGCAGCAACATGAAGGCTGCTCTGCATTCTGAGGCCAGAGAGAAGTCTAGGCCTGACTGACCTCCAGATCTGAGCTCAAATAGTACTTGTGCTTGATTGAGCTTGCCTGGCACAATGGAACCAATTCACAAAAGTGAAAACCCGGTAAATCTGTCAAACCAGGCAAGCTTAATCATCCGTTCAGTGTTTGAAAGAGAACATTCCATTTGCTCATAAGCGGTCTTGAAAGTATAACATATATACTTTGAAGAACTAGTCAAATGATTGTCAGACAGCTATGAAGCATACATAAGCAGCTACTAGCTAGCAAAAAATAAATAGGATGACTCAAAGACAGTACAGTATGGGGAGCACAGAGAACGTTAGATGTTTGTCTGGCTAGCTGCCTTAGAAGAGAAGAGATGGCTTTAAAGAATGAAAAATAATAAAGCCATAAAATAAAAACCAAGTAATACACACAACTGAAATATTATTTCATAGTAATGTCCTCTTTTTCTATTGATGCCTACCCAATGTGGAACTGACAAAGACAAGTGTTTTCAATGTTTTGGCAATTCACTATTTTTGGCTTTGGAATTTCCACTAAAATAATTTGTCATTATTTCATAATGCATTTAATGTTGAAAAAGATAAAACTGAAATCCGTGATGATTTTTTTATAACCAAACTTGTCCTCAAAAGCACTAATCCTGACACACAGGACTCTCCCTCAGTAGTGTGTCATTGTGGGCTCTCACTCAGCCAGAGAATGACACAAAAATGTTGTGCTTTAATAAGTCAGAGGAGAGTGTGTTGGATCCAGTGTTGTAGTGAATGTGTGGTGGGGGAAGGGGATGAAAGCGAAGCTAATTAGTCAACTCTTGCCTTCCACCACTCAGTGTGGGCTTGGCTCCAGTGTTCATTAGCGTGAAGGAGGAAATCAATGAGCAGCTAAGACTGAGGGCTTAGGCACGTCTGAAAATCAGCACTACAATGCTAATCAAACAGCACGCTGTAGAAATATAAATGTTACATGTAATGAGCGGGTTTTAGCCCTAAACCACCAATCTATTTTTACTCCCCTCATCCAGTGTGATGATTTCCAGACCTCACTGCTCTGTGGTTTACACAGACCCCAGAGTCAAGACGCCCACTCGAGCACGCCACACAGTCAGACCAAAACTCAGTCATCATGTCTCTCACACACACGCAAAGTCATCCAGTCCCACAAAGACAAGCATGCTCACACAGGCAGGAGCTCCTGCCACAGTAAATCCTGATGCGTATTTGGTGCTAGCAACTAGCAGGAGTTAGTGTGTGTTCTATTCTTAGCAGTAAATTAAGTAAAAAGCCAGGTGTGTCTTTTACATAAGACTCTAATCTGGAGCATGGGACTTGGATTATGAAATCAAAGCGAGATTCACCCAGATGTCTTGAACAATGCCTGCCAGGGTTCAGCAGAATCCCTGCTCACAGGATTTAAGAGGGAGAAACAAAAGCAACGGCAGACTTTTCCTCAGTAAACACACTTCTTCCTACAATCCCCCTTCCTTTATCACACTCTAGTGCCAGACTTCTGCCTCATTCACAACCAATGCAAACAGCTACCTCAGAATAGACCAGAGAAAACATTTTAAAACGTGTGTGTGTATGTGTGTGTGAGAGAGAGAGAGAAAGGTAGGGGAGACTTGAGGCACGTTTAACAGACCGTCTTTGGGTTCTCACTGGTTCTGTAGTCCTGACACAGTCTTCCATTGGCCTCTCAGAGAAGGCAGGAACATGAGAGATAGAGATGGAAAATAGAGAGCGAGAAAGAGGGAGAGAAAGAGGGAATTCCTGTGGTTTGGCACAGTGCACCAAAAGAGGCGTGGCCAGTTGTATGTTTACAGTGTAACACAGTGAGAAACAAGCTCTCTCAGGAGTAGGGCTCAGATCTGCTGCTGCTTCTCCACTTTATCATAGCAACAGTTACAATCAGGAGAACAAAAGACACACACAAACACAGCCCCGCTGTAACCTTGCCTGAAGCAGGGATGTTCAGAATTTGTGGTGTTCTGTTTTCCATGATTCTTATGTGTGAAATCAAACTGTTGTTATCTATGGAGGATGTCCGTGTTAAATGGCCAACTGAGGTTTGAAACCTAAATTTTCCCAGGAAATCGATGGCAAGTGATTATTTGTTGAGATGAGAGCAGGGAAGACGTGTGTGTTTTATAGGGGCTCAGCCTAGCCCGTCTCACACGCCAAAGACAGTCCTCCTACCGAAAGGGCAGACACACACCACTCCCCCTTACTGCACAGACACGCGGTTCTATCCTAGTGAGGCCCTAAAATGTATTTCCTTTCAGAATCCTATTTTCCCTAAGCCCAAAACCTAAACCCCAAAATAGCCTTTGTTCTTGTCGGGATGTGGGAAACGTCCCAACGAGGGAGGATTGTCCTCGTTTTACTATCCTTGTGAGGACTTCAGGTCCCCACGAGGGTAGAAGAGCAAGACCACACACACCCTCCTCTTCTCACACATCCCACCCTCAAGTACTCTTCCCCAAAGCACCCCCCTCCCCCAGTTTATATAAAAAACAGTGTTTTCTTTATGCCCGCTGCAGTAAATGAATGAGCAAGGTTACTCCAGAGAGCTGCCCCCACTGGGCCCAGAGGAGAGGGCTTATTCAACGCCAACAGCTTGCAGTCCCTGTGGCTTCTCCCACTCTTTCTCTGCAGTGAGGGTTATACGGCAACAGACATCCACACACACAGTACTGTCTTGCCAGGCTACCCAGACTCCTCCAGCCAAACGCTACGGCACGCCCGTAGACGTTAGTTTCTTCTCCACAATGAATCTGGATCTAAGTACTTGCCTGACCCCTCACCGAATGTCCTCGTCCTTTATGTCCTTTAGTACAACACCCCTCGTCACCACAAACGACTTCAATGAGGACTTTAGTGTGAGTCGTCAGGCTAGGCAACCCAACCACATCTCATGGACAGACCAGACCACTGGGCATCTTCCATGAACTTTCAGGTGTGTGTACAGTAGTGTACAGTAGTGTTTTCATTTTTTTTTATTATTATTTGTTTTACCTTTATTTAACTAGGCAAGTCAGTTAAGAAGAAATTCTTATTTTCAATGACGGCCTAGGAACAGTGGGTTAACTGCCTGTTCAGGGGCAGAACGACAGATTTTGTACCTTGTCAGTTCGGGGGTTTGAACTTGCAACCTTCCAGTTACTAGTCCAACGCTCTAACCACTAGGATACCCTGCCGCCCCATGACACCAGATTTTTGATTTCAATACCAATACCAGGGTTATCATCACGATACTCAATACGATACTCAACTCAACTACCATACTCAACATCAATATCGTATTGAACAGAATGAGTAATCCCCTGTTGTAACGCTGTGTGTGTGTGTGTGCGCGTATCCATCGATACAGGGTTTCTTGTGCTGCAGTGCAGCTGTGTGTTACAGCTGTGTGTGTGTGTGTGTATATCCCGGTTGAGTGCTGCTCTCAGTGAGGAACAAGCTGTGGGTGGGTGGGTGGGCAGGCAGAGGGAGGAAGGAAGGGTCAGGGTGGTGCAGTGTGTGCAGGTGCATGCTGGGTAGTTACCTTGTTAGTCACAGTGTTGATTGCCAGAGTTGGAGAGGCACTTCCAGAGATCATACAGTCCATTCCCAAAGACTCCGACTCCAGGGTGTACGGTGTGGAAGCCTGGGGGAGGGAGGGAGGCAAAAGTATTACTTTTATCTAATTATCAAATATAGGACCACTAAAATATTCACTCTTAACTAATTCTAAGAATAATACATAACCTCAAGCCATAAGTACGAAGGCATAGGTTTTAACACTCATATGTTGCCGTGTTTGTTGGGAAGCTAGTTTTCCTTCCAGGCAAGAGGGAGGAATGCAGATCTCTAGTATGTAAAGTACACCAGGACCATTTATAAACAAGAGGGAGGAATGCAGGTCTCTAGTATGTAAAGTACACCAGGACCATTTATAAACAAGAGGGAGGAATGCAGATCTCTAGTATGTAAAGTACACCAGGACCATTTATAAACAAGAGGGAGGAATGCAGGTCTCTAGTATGTAAAGTACACCAGGACCATTTATAAACAAGAGGGAGGAATGCAGGTCTCTAGTATGTAAAGTACACCAGGACCATTTATAAACAAGAGGGAGGAATGCAGATCTCTAGTATGTAAAGTACACCAGGACCATTTATAAACAAGAGGGAGGAATGCAGGTCTCTAGCATGTAAAGTACACCAGGACCATTTATAAACAAGAGGGAGGAATGCAGATCTCTAGTATGTAAAGTACACCAGGACCATTTATAAACAAGAGGGAGGAATGCAGGTCTCTAGTATGTAAAGTACACCAGGACCATTTATAAACAAGAGGGAGGAATGCAGGTCTCTAGTATGTAAAGTACACCAGGACCATTTATAAACAAGAGGGAGGAATGCAGATCTCTAGTATGTAAAGTACACCAGGACCATTTATAAACAAGAGGGAGGAATGCAGGTCTCTAGTATGTAAAGTACACCAGGACCATTTATAAACAAGAGGGAGGAATGCAGGTCTCTAGTATGTAAAGTACACCAGGACCATTTATAAACAAGAGGGAGGAATGCAGGTCTCTAGTATGTAAAGTACACCAGGACCATTTATAAACAAGAGGGAGGAATGCAGGTCTCTAGTATGTAAAGTACACCAGGACCATTTATAAACAAGAGGGAGGAATGCAGGTCTATAGTATGTAAAGTACACCAGGACCATTTATAAACAAGAGGGAGGAATGCAGGTCTCTAGTATGTAAAGTACACCAGGACCATTTATAAACAAGAGGGAGGAATGCAGGTCTCTAGTATGTAAAGTACACCAGGACCATTTATAAACAAGAGGGAGGAATGCAGGTCTCTAGTATGTAAAGTACACCAGGACCATTTATAAACAAGAGGGAGGAATGCAGGTCTCTAGTATGTAAAGGAGACCAGGACCATTTATAAACAAGAGGGAGGAATGCAGGTCTCTAGTATGTAAAGTACACCAGGACCATTTATAAACAAGAGGGAGGAATGCAGGTCTCTAGTATGTAAAGTACACCAGGACCATTTATAAACAAGAGGGAGGAATGCAGGTCTCTAGTATGTAAAGTACACCAGGACCATTTATAAACAAGAGGGAGGAATGCAGGTCTCTAGTATGTAAAGTACACCAGGACCATTTATAAACAAGAGGGAGGAATGCAGGTCTCTAGTATGTAAAGTACACCAGGACCATTTATAAACAAGAGGGAGGAATGCAGATCTCTAGTATGTAAAGTACACCAGGACCATTTATAAACAAGAGGGAGGAATGCAGGTCTCTAGTATGTAAAGTACACCAGGACCATTTATAAACAAGAGGGAGGAATGCAGGTCTCTAGTATGTAAAGTACACCAGGACCATTTATAAACAAAAGGGAGGAATGCAGGTCTCTAGTATGTAAAGTACACCAGGACCATTTATAAACAAGAGGGAGGAATGCAGGTCTCTAGTATGTAAAGTACACCAGGACCATTTATAAATAAGAGGGAGGAATGCAGGTCTCTAGTATGTAAAGTACACCAGGACCATTTATAAACAAGAGGGAGGAATGCAGGTCTCTAGTATGTAAAGTACACCAGGACCATTTATAAACAAGAGGGAGGAATGCAGGTCTCTAGTATGTAAAGTACACCAGGACCATTTATAAACAAGAGGGAGGAATGCAGGTCTCTAGTATGTAAAGTACACCAGGACCATTTATAAATAACAAAAGAAGCAACACCTTTATTTAGGTCACATTTGAAATATTTCCAGAGGAGATGAAGAGAAGAGCCCACATTGCTCTCTGCGAGTCGCGGGCGCTCCGCTGGGGGAGATAACTCCACCACGCCTGTCTGCCAAAACTGCTTACTGTAAGAGGATTGGCTGGCAACAATACCAATTTTAATTCACGATAAACATAAATGAGATTTCACAAAGTCACAATTTTCTAAATGTCTGAGACTTAATGGGATGCCTTTTAGGCCAACAGTCCCATCTGTAGTACGGGAGGATGGTGTGCATGTGTGCATACTAACAACATACATGCACAAACCTGAGGGTGGGAGAATAGTGCGTGAATTCTGTGCATTTGTTTTGCTTTAGAATTACACACCAATGACTATATTTAAACTCATTTACACACAGGTGTAGGTACTGTATAGAAAAGGATGTGCACCTCTCCCTCCCGCTCCCCATCTTAGAACCACAGACATACACGTGGCTGGTTAACTGAGTGAGTGGGTCTTTGTGTCTGTATGTCTTGTAGCGGGCCAGACTGCCGCCTGCAGCAGCCAGGAAGAGATGGATGGATGCCTCAGAGCCAGGTCAATCTGGGTAGTTTACTAAACCAGTGAGGCTGTGCGTTACACTGGACATGACTCATACATAATTAAAGACAAAAGCTCCCGCTCAGAATGAACAGCCAGCGCACATTAATTGATGTTTGTAAAAAAAATAAAAAAGACTGCAGAACGCAATGTATGTAAGTAACAGCAGCCTGGGGCACAGCTTATTAATGAGGAGCCTGCTACAAGACAGACTCATCCAGAGACAGTTACATAAAGGGAGGAGAAACTCCTACTGCGTGCATGTGAGTGAGACAGTATACAGGAGAGAGAGGCAGAGGTCTATCGGCAAGAGATTGAACAAAGAATATCTGTATGTGAAGACTTTGTATGATATGGTTACCCAATTCTCCACATGAGCGCACTCATTATTACTGGCGATGGCATTGTTTAAGAGAGGGTATCTACATGTGTAAAACACAAAGATTCAGGGGAGGATGTGGCGTGTCTGGAGGACTCACCCGCTCTCCGGACCGCGGCCTCTTCTTTGGCCGTGTGGGCAGGGCGTCCTCCTTTGGGTTGGTGTCGATGGCCCAGTAGGAGCCCTGTGGAGAGAGGGACCACAGTAAAGAACACACAATGCCCTGCCTGGCCTGATACCACAGGAACGTTAGCGTTGGACATGAGGGATTCATATCTCCAGACAAAAGGGTAAAGGAATCGGAGGCTTTTCTTTGGGACTGACACAATAGGGCTTTAACAAATGCTATTACAACACAATCCACGAGTAAACAGTGGTGTGTGATAAGTGTGTGTGTGGCTTTGTTTTATATTGGAGGGAGCAGTGTTGTGTGGCGAGGCTTCTCCTCGTCTGTGATGCTCCATGGTTAGACAGTGGCTGGTGAAATGCTAAGCTACTCCTGAAGCAGTGCTTCCTCAGTCTCAGGTAGTGTAGGTAGCCAACTGCATGCTAAGCTACTCCTGAAGCAGTGCTTCCTCAGTCTCAGGTAGTGTAGGTAGCCAACTGCATGCTAAGCTACACCTGAAGCAGTGCTTCCTCAGTCTCAGGTAGTGTAGGTAGCCAACTGCATGCTAAGCTACTCCTGAAGCAGTGCTTCCTCAGTCTCAGGTAGTGTAGGTAGCCAACTGCATGCTAAGCTACACCTGAAGCAGTGCTTCCTCAGTCTCAGGTAGTGTAGGTAGCCAACTGCATGCTAAGCTACTCCTGAAGCAGTGCTTCCTCAGTCTCAGGTAGTGTAGGTAGCCAACTGCATGCTAAGCTACACCTGAAGCAGTGCTTCCTCAGTCTCAGGTAGTGTAGGTAGCCAACTGCAGCTGGGCTGGGAGCTGGAGCAACGTGTTGGCTTTCTGCCCAGGTCTGAGCCCGGCTAATCAAGGAGAGAATAGACCTGCTGGCTCTGGGGCTGCAGCTGCATTATTTAGCTCTGTATTCAGCCCCATTTCATGTATTTTTCAATGGTGTTCCTCCCTGAAGCCACATGCAACACATGATTTGAAATATTTCATATTAATCCTGATAAGATCTCAATTGCCAAGGGAAAGTGAGATCAGGACTCCTAAGCAGAGAGAAATCATTTCAATATTTTTTTTGAAATTGTCAGTCTAGACAACAGAAGAGGAGAGGTACGGTTTCAACAACCTGTGTCTAATGTAATCCATACAATAAGGTGCACCATACTCCAACCACAGTACTACTGCCATCTAAAGCACCATCCTGGGTTTTATTCCTGGCTTTTATTTTGAAACACTGCAACAACAATACAATGTTGAGCAAATATGTTTTATATTTTCAAAGCTTGGGGTCGATTAGCATTTCCCTCAGAGGGAGAATAATTTACAGTGCAACCAACCAGAGATAGACATCCCATAATAATATATGTCTGAAGTAAATCCCATTATACTCTCAGCTCTGTAGCCCAATTCCATTGTTGGTATATTTGGTGTTGTTGTCTTCAGTGTAAAAGGCTGAGAGTAACAGACAGAGAAACGTCTGAGGACATCTGAAGGTGAGCTGCCTGAGCTCTGTGTTATGATCATAGCAACCGTTTTAGGGGTTAACTGATTCAATTAGAGCTCCTGGTAGACTCAAAATCACTGTCCCGGTAGAGAGCTGGGTGGCGTTTCTTTTAATTAAGCAAAAAATCTAAGCACAAACCCTTGGGAAGGGAGTTTCTGCATTTCTCCACACGCCCCCACGAGACTCGATTTCAAGAGTTCTTAAATTATTCACAAATACACTGCATCATAGCGAAGCCTGGCAAGTCAAGTGTGTGTGTGTGTCCATATTGTAAGCTACAACTGCTATGAAACTAAGCTCCAACTATTCGGTCTCTAAACAAAGGCCATGATGACCGTGTGATGATTTCACCAGAAGCACTGTTTAACTGTTATACCTTCAATCAAAAAGGAAGCTGACTTTCCCTCCCTACAGTACGCATGTCAACATCACGTTCTCTGGTTTCCCCATCTCAGTCTAGATTAGATACAGGACATGGAATATGCAGTACACATTCCCTACCAGTTAAAGGCCAGTGCAGTCAAACATGTGATTTTCCTGTGTACCAGTCATAAGTAGTACCAGTCAAAAGTTTGGACATCTACTCATTCAATGGTTTTTCTTTATTTTTTACTATTTTCTAAATTGTAGAATAATAGAAGACATCAAAACTATTAAATAACACATGGAATCATGCAGGAACCAAAAAAGGTGTTAAAAAAATGGTAACACATGTTATATTTGAGATTAATCTTCAAAGTAGCCACCCTTTGCCTTGATGACAGCTATGCACATTCTTAGCATTCTCTCAACCAACTTCATGGAATGCATTTCAATTAATAAGTGTGCCTTGTTAAAAGCTAATTTGTGGAATTTCTTTCCTTAATGCGTTTGTGCCAATCAGTTGTGTTGTGACAAGGTAAGGAAAGAGAGATACCTAGTCAGTTGTACAACTGAATGCACTGAAATGTGCCTTCCGCATTTAACCCAACTCCTCTGAATCAGAAAGGTGCGGGGGGCTGCCATAATTATTTTTTCTTTCCGAGATGGCAGCGCAGTAGGACGTGTCTTACCCCATGTAAATAGCCGGTCTTTATCGTATACATCTTAATCTCGCTTTCTATCTACAAAATAAATCTACTTCCTGCAAACCACCTCAACAAATATGGTGCGGATTTGCTATTTTTATTCCTTATAACGAACTTCCACCAGGAGCTAGCGGTCCTCGCCTTGTGTGTGTGTGTGTGTGTATGTGTGTGTGTGTGTGTGTGTGTGTGTGTGTGCATATATACACATACACACACAGTGGGGCAAAAAAGTATTTAGTCAGCCACCAATTGTGCAAGTTCTCCCACTTAAAAAAGATGAGGCCTGTAATTTAACATAGTTACACTTCAACTATGACAGACAAAATTAGAATTTTTTTTCTCCAGAAAATCACATTGTAGGATTTTTAATGAATTTATTTGCAAATTATGGTGGAAAATAAGTATTACTATTATGATAAGTATTTGGTCAATAACAAAAGTTTCTCAATACTTTGTTATATACCCTTTGTTGGCAATGACAGAGGTCAAACGTTTTCTGTAAGTCTTCACAAGGTTTTCACACACTGTTGCTGGTATTTTGGCCCATTCCTCCATGCAGATCTCCTCTAGAGCAGTGATGTTTTGGGGCTGTTGCTGGGCAACACAGACTTTCAACTCCCTCCAAAGATTTTCTATGGGGTTGAGATCTGGAGACTGGCTAGGCCACTCCAGGACCTTGAAATGCTTCTTACGAAGCCACTCCTTCGTTGCCCGGGCGCTGTGTTTGGGATCATTGTCATGCTGAAAGACCCAGCCACGTTTCATCTTCAATGCCCTTGCTGATGGGAGGTTTTCACTCAAAATCTCACGATACATGGCCCCATTCATTCTTTCCTTTACACGGATCAGTCGTCCTGGTCCCTTTGCAGAAAAACAGCCCCAAAGCATGATGTTTCCACCCCCATGCTTCACAGTAGGTATGGTGTTCTTTGGATGCAACTCAGCATTCTTTGTCCTCCAAACACGACGAGTTGTCATTCTCCCAATTTTCTTCTGGATCATCCAAATGCTCTCTAGCAAAGACACGTCTGGCACTGCAGGATTTGAGTCCCTGGTGGTGTAGTGTGTTACTGATGGTAGGCATTGTTACTTTGGTCCCAGCTCTCTGCGGGTCATTCACTAGGTCCCCCCGTGTGGTTCTGGGATTTTTGCTCACCGTTCTTGTGATAATTTTGACCCCACGGGGTGAGATCTTGCGTGGAGCCCCAGATCGAGGGAGATTATCAGTGGTCTTGTATGTCTTCCATTTCCTAATAATTGCTCCCACAGTTGATTTCTTCAAACCAAGCTGCTTACCTATTGCAGATTCAGTCTTCTGAGCCTGGTGCAGGTCTACAATTTTGTTTCTGGTGTCCTTTGACAGCTCTTTGGTCTTGGCCATAGTGGAGTTTGGAGTGTGACTGTTTGAGGTTGTGGACAGGTGTATTTTATACTGATAACAAGTTCAAACGGGTGCCATTAAAACAGATAACGAGTGGAGGACAGAGGAGCCTCTTAAAGAAGAAGTTACAGGTCTGTGAGAGCCAGAAATCTTGCTTGTTTGTAGGTGACCAAATACTTATTTTCCACAATAATTTGCAAATAAATTCATTAAAAATCCTACAATGTGATTTTCTGGATTTTTTTCTTCTCATTTTGTCTGTCATAGTTGAAGTGTACCTATGCTGAAAATTACAGGACTCTCATCTTTTTAAGTGGGATACTTTTTAATAAATACTTTTTTGCCCCACTGTGTGTGTGTGTGTGTGTGTGTGTGTGTGTGTGTGTGTGTGTTTGTTTGTGTGTGTGTGTGTGTGTGTGTGTATATATATATATATATATATATATATATATATATATATATATATATATGACTGAAAATAAATTATGCCCTTCTAGTGTAAGAGCTATTTGAAAAGACTGCCTGCAACATCAGCCTGTTTAGGTGAGATGGCGTTTTGGTTTTCTATGGTAACATTAACATGCAGTAAATTAGTTAATAGACCAATAAAGAGTTCCAATCCTCTCCGCCAATAACAGACCATTTTCAGTTCACCCTTCCCCACTCCCAGACAGTCTAAGCTAAATTCTTGTTGATAAATAAATGGCTTCTGAGAAAAGCAATTTATCTTTTTGACCATTTTCATTTGACAAAATCCCAGTTAGGTACTGAAATTGTTACAGTTATGAATTTGACCCCCCTACCGCTAATTGGGCAACTTTTGATAACGCTTTCTTGTCTCAGTGAGGGAAATGCTGTAAATTACGAGGACTCAATGTATTTTGAAAAATGAGACGTTGAGGATCATAATAAATACTGCTTTGATGTAATGCAAGCAAGCCACACACCAGTGAGTCCAAATGTGCACGTCACATTTCCATGTAAAATACAGTGTCAACGTTTATGATCACTATGTTTGATGTAGTTACAAGATGACATGAGGTCATATCCTGGGTTGTCCTGAACAGAATTAGCCTGTTTGTTGTATTGTTACGAAAATTTGCCACCTTACATCTGAACGCACTCAATACTTCATTCTATGCGCACCAAAATGACTAATCTGTCTCTCTGAATTGCCTACTGAAAGCCTAAACAATAAGATCGTATTTTAGAATTTAACTAGTCTGGTTGGCAATAGAACAAGCAGTAAAATTATGCCCACATGACCCAGATTGCGATTTATAATGGACTGTTTATGGATTGGGTAAACAACAAGTTATTGTGTAAAGGTGGGGATACAGGGCTGTGAACCAAGAAAAATGTGCTTGTGTAGTTCCTCCACAGCACTGCTAGGAGAGCTTTAAAAAAAGCACCTTCTAGTTGAAAACTGAGTCATGAAAGAGCATTGAAATGATTTAGGAACTCAGCACACTTGGTGAGGTGTGTGACAACTTGGAAACACCAGTATGTCCTCTTACTCAAACCCTTGTCATTTTTATGTCTTATGTTGTACCTACCCCAAATTCCCCAAGAATATTCTTGTTACTGAATGTATCCATTTTCGTTATCAACAAATGTGGTGAAAAGTACAGTAAATGGAAAATGACAAAATCAACAGTGTAATAGAGGTCGATCGATTAATCGGAATGGCCGTTTAATTAGGGCCGATTTCAAGTTTATAACAATTGGTAATCAGTATTTTTGGACAGCGATCATGGCCGATTACATTGCACTCTCCATGAGGAGACTGCGTGGCAGGCTGACCACATGTTATGCGAGTGCAGCAAGGAGCCAAGGTAAGGTGCTAGCTAGCATTAAACGTATCTTATAAAAAACAATCAATCTTAACATAATTACTAGTTAACTACACATGGTTGATGATATTACTAGTTCATCTAGCTTGCCCTGCGTTGCATATAATCGATGTGGTGCTTGTTAATTTATCAAACAGGTGATTTAACAAGCACCGTCGTGGCACCAATGTGTACGTAACCATAAACATCAATGCCTTAAAATCAATACACAAGTATATATTTTTAAACCTGCATATTTAGTTAATATTGCCGGCTAACATGAATTTCCTTTAACTAGGAAAATGGTGTCACTTCTCTTGCAACAGAGTCAGGGTATATGCAGCAGTTTGGGCCGCCTAGCTCATTCATTGCAAACTGTGTGAAGACTATTTCTTCCCAACAAAGACAGCCAACTTCGATTTAACAAAAGCGCATTTGCGAAAAAAGCACAATCGTTCCATGACTGTACCTAACCATGAACATCAATGCCTTAAAATCAATACACAGATGTATGTATTTTTAAACCTGCATATTTAGCTAAAAGAAATCCAGGTTACCAGGCAATATTAACCAGGTGAAATTGTGTCACTTCTCTTGCGTTCATTGCACGCAGAGTCAGGGTATATGCAACAGTTTGGGCCACCTAATTTGCCAGAATTTTACATAATTATGACATAACAGTGAAGGTTGTGCAATGTAACAGGAATATTTAGACTGATGGATGCCACCCGTTAGATAAAATACGGAACGGTTCCGTATTTCACTTAAAGAATAAACGTTTTGTTTTCAAAATGATAGGTCATTAATATGGTAAAATCCAGAAACTAAGGCTCGTATTTCTGTGTGTTATTATATTATAATTAAGTCTATGATTTGATAGAGCAGTCTGACTGAGCGGTGGTAGGCAGCAGCTGGCTCGTAAGCATTCATTGAAACAACACTTTACTGCGTTTGCCAGCAGCTCTTCGCAATGCTTGCTGTTAATGACTTCGAGCCCATCAACTCCCGAGATTAGAATATTGAATAAAAAAAATGTTAACCCCTTTTTTTCTCCCCAATTTCGTGGTATCCAATTAGTCACAGTCTTGTCTCATCGCTGCAACTCCCGTAAGGACTCGGGAGAGGCAAAGGTCGAGAGCCATGCGTCCCCCGAAACACAACCCAATCTAGCCGCACTGCTTCTTGACACAACGGACATCCAACCCGGAAGCCAGACACACCAATGTGTCGGAGGAAACACCGTACACCTGGCGACCTGGTCAGCGTGCACTGCGCCCGGCCCGCCACAGGAGTCATTAGTGCACGATGAGACAAGGATATCCCTGTTGGCCAAACCCTCCCTAACGACGCTGGGCCAATTGTGCGTCGCCCCATGGACCATCCGGCTGCGACAGAGCCTGGGCTCGAACCTAGAATCTCTAGTAGTTCCCGGGAGGCCCGAAGACTCATGTTAAAAGGAACCACCAGCTTTCATATGTTCTCATGTTCTGAGCAAGGAACTTAAACGTTAGCTTTTTTACATGGCGCATATTGCACTTTTACTTTCTTCTCCAACACTTTGTTTTTGCATTATTTAAACAAAATTGAACAAGTTTCATTATTTATTTTAGACTAAATTGATTTTATTGATGTATTATATTAAGTTAAAATAAGTGTTCATTGTTCATTCAGTATTGTTGTAATTGTCACATATATATAAATATAAAAATCGGCCGATTAATCGGTATCGGCTTTTTTTGGTCCTTCAATTGGTCGACCTCTACAGTGTAATGTTTGGATTCACTAGTGTCAGGTGAATTGTTGTTCTCACCTTTAGTCTAACAATTTAACCTTTAACTCGGTAAGTCAGTTCTTGTTTACAAGTAGTGATGTAGTTCCTCTATGCCAAACGCATCCATCATTGAAACCAGACCCTAGTCACGGAGTTGAAACTAACCAGTTAACATCATGTAAATTAATATGTAGGTCTATCTGCAGTGGGAGTCGTATCGGCACTACACTGTATCCCCTTACCTCCATAATTCGCATTTTCGCTACACTCGCATTAACATCTGCTAACCATGTGTATGTGACAAATAAAATTTGATTTGATTTGATTTGGTAAAGGAGTATGCCATGCCTGCCATCATCTCTCTCTCTCTCCATCTCAGAGAAAGACATGGCTCTCGCCTATCTCATACAACCAGCAGTGCTCATATTCCTGCCACATTACAATATTGATGTAACATATCAAGAGAGGCTAGCGCTTCTTTGAAGTTATCTTCGGGGGGAGAGAAATTCCAAATAAAACATTAAGGAAGCGAGCATGTTGGCCCTGCATTTGGAATGGGATCCATACAGCAATAGATGGTTTGTATTTAGTGGAGCAGCTCCCAGGAGAGTCAACATCAGAGGATTACAGCAAAACATGAAATTAAGCATTCAGTCCCCATCCTCTACAGTTCATAGCTCGGTGTAGCACTTCAAGCCTGTGTGAGTGTGGAGAGCAGAGAGAGAGGAAGAGGGAGAGAGGGATTGAGGCGAGAGAGCAGAGAGGGAGAGAGGCGGGAGAGCGGCGAGAGAGCGTCGAGAGAGAGGCGAGAGAGAGAGGCAAGAGAGAGGGGAGAGAGAGAGGGGAGAGAGAGAGGGGAGGGAGAGAGGGGAGGGAGAGAGGGGAGGGAGAGAGGGGAGGGAGAGAGGGGAGGGAGAGAGGGGAGGGAGAGAGGGGAGCGAGAGAGGGGAGAGAGAACGAGAGAGCGAGAGGGGAGAGAGAACGAGAGAGCAAGAGAGGGGAGAGAGAATGAGAGAGGGAGAGAGAACGAGAGAGCGAGAGAGGGGAGAGAGAACGAGAGAGCGAGAGAGGGGAGAGAGAACGAGAGAGCGAGAGAAGGCGAGAGAGAACGAGAGGGGAGAGAGAGAACGAGAGAGCGAGAGAAGGCGAGAGAGCGCGGAGAGCGGCGAGAGAGCGCGAAGAGAGAGCGTCGAGAGAGCGCGGAGAGAGAGGGGCGAGAGAGCGGGGCGAGAGAGCGGCGAGCGAGCGGAGAGAGCGAGAGGAGAGAGCTAGAGCGACAGCGTGCGGAGAGCGAGCGAGAGAGCGGCGAGAGAGCGGAGAGAGAGCGCGGAGAGAGAGCGGCGAGAGAGCGGCAAGAGAGCGCGGAGAGAGCGGCGAGAGAGCGCGGAGAGAGCGGGGCGAGAGAGCGCGGAGAGAGCGGGGCGAGAGAGCGCGGAGAGAGCGGGGCGAGAGAGCGCGGAGAGAGCGGGGCGAGAGAGCGGGGCGAGAGAGCGGCGAGAGCAGAGAGCGGAGAGAGGCGAGAGCGGTGAGAGGCGAGAGCGGAGAGAGGCGAGAGAGGCGAGAGAGTGGTGAGAGAGCGGGGAGAGAGAGCGGGGCGAGAGAGCGGGGCGAGAGAGCGAGGCGAGAGAGCGGCGAGAGCAGAGAGCGGCGAGAGCAGAGAGCGGCGAGAGCAGAGAGCGGCGAGAGCGGCGAGAGCAGAGCAGAGAGCGGCGAGAGCAGAGAGCGGCGAGAGCAGAGAGCGGCGAGAGCAGAGAGCGGCGAGAGCAGAGAGCGGCGAGCGAGCGGAGAGAGCTAGAGCGACAGCGTGCGGAGAGCGCGTGCTCTCTGGTGAGAGTAGGCTACCTGTCCTGCTGGGGGAGGAGGCAGAGATCTGTGGGTTGGAAGCGCACTACATTGCTGCCATAAGTTGAGGGACAATGTCTGACAGACCAATCAACCTGCACATGTCCTCTACTGTATGCTTATTGTTATTGTTCAATGTATGGTTATTTTGACACTTGGTTATTGTTGTTCCGTTGACAATTTAGATTCATTTTTTTCATATTGTAAATATCCCAAACAAGCTTTGGCAATATGTACATTGTTACATCATGCCAATAAAGCAAATTGAGCAAGAGAGAGAGCAAGAGTGGATTGTGTGGAGAGAGTGTGTGGGGGAGAGAGAGGGGTAGCTTGTCTGTGCTCCAGACAAAGCTGGGATTACATATGTTGAGACCAATTCACATAACCAGGATACACTAAATATAGGCCCACATGGTCCAACCATGTGAGAAACTAAACACAGCAGGGGATACTAGTAATCATTTTCCTCTCCTCCAAAGTGATGAGGGGCACTTTTAGGGAGTTACAATAAATGGCCCACCGGTACACACTCCCAAGTGCACTATTTTCCTTGATGTTGCCCTACCAGAGTTACACAGTAATAGCCTCACTGGTATTAGCTTCACAACATACATACTATGGAACGCTATTTGGGTCTTTGTGTCAAAAGACACAGTAGCACAGTCAAAGCTGTACTAAAAAGTCTGCAAACAAGGAAACACCGGCCACAAATTATGTGTTACAATACTGCGTTGGTAATAAAGCATAATTTGTTCCCACGCAACTCTGGGGTAGCTAGCTTCAGCTTGGCACCTAGCTAGCACCAATACAACCAGCCTGAAAACAATGACCAGTAGAAACTGCAGTCATTTTCATTATTCTTAGCAACTATTAAGGAATCCTTGTGAGTAAGTATTAGCAAGGTTGCCACTTGTTGTTCGCTATTGAAATTGAACTTCAGTTCATGAAAATAAATAGCAAGCCAGCTACTTAACCCTGTTGCCCAAAGCTAACGTTATAAGCATCTAGCTGGCTTCATCTGGCTAGTGAGGCTCGACCGGACTGGGTTATGTGTTGTGAAGCTAGCCACAATAAATATTAGGCACAAGTGGAATTTGCAGTTTGCCTTCAAAATAAAATAATGTAATTGACAGTGATGCAAATGACTACAAATAGTAGAATTATGCCATACTTTTATTTTTAAGGCCAATCACAAAGTCCACTATTGTGGCTAACTTCACATAGATGGGTCCGACCACCATTAATCAAATAAGAACAGTCTTATAAATGAGGGTTATAGATGATGACACCTAGCTGTATAGTTAGCTTGGTAACTACAGCTACTGAAAGATTATGTCGTGTTATTTGACATGTCAAATAGTGTTATCTTTGACACAAAGACCCAAACGACGTTCCATAGAAATCCTGGTGGAGAATGAAACGACTGAACAAATGAAAAACGAAACAGCAAGTGAAAGAAATAGGTTTTGATTATGTTTTACTGGTAATGGGAACATACGTAAACGCCACAAACACCACTTTTTGGTCAGTGTGGGATGTGTAACCTTTATTTAACTAGGCAAGTTAAGAACAAATTCTTATTTACAATGACGGCCCGGACCGATGGGACTCCCAATCCCCGCCGGATGTGATACTGCCTGGATTCGAAACAGGGACTGTAGTGACGCCTCTTCCACTGAGATGCAGTGCCTTAGACCGCTGCGTTCATGTGTGTGTGTTAACTATTTAACTGTACTAGAATGCTTAAAAGGCAGCTAAAATTTTAAACATCGTTATCAGGGTTTTTTTTGGGCAAGGAAAATATTGGATATCAGTATCGGCCAAGAATGTCATATCGATGCATCACTACTTGCCAGTCTTAAAAATAACTAATTTACATTTGCCATGCAATTTTGTGGGGGTGGATTGTGCATAACAGATTAAGAGCATGCCATGCATTTCTCAACTGGCAGCACTGGCAGAAGTTCAAAGCTAACATTTTTCTAGAGCAGATGGCATATATATATATATATATATATAGACTGCTACATCGACCTGTGGACATATATATATCTAGACTGCTACATCGACCTGTGGACATATATATGTATATCTATATATCTAGACTGCTACATCGACATATATATGTATATATATATATATATCTAGACTGCTACATCGACCTGTGGACATATATATGTATATCTATATATCTAGACTGCTACATCGACATATATATGTATATATATATATATATATATATATATCTAGACTGCTACATCGACCTGTGGACATATATATGTATATATATATATCTAGACTGCTACATCGACCTGTGGACATATATATGTATATATATATATCTAGACTGCTACATCGACCTGTGGACATATATATGTATATATATATATCTAGACTGCTACATCGACCTGTGGACATATATATGTATATCTATATATCTAGACTGCTACATCGACATATATATGTATATATATATATATATATCTAGACTGCTACATCGACCTGTGGACAGCAGCTGTTTATTCCCACTCCATTTACTGTCATCTCTGTATGTTGGGTTTGAACCGACAGTCCTCTTACCTTTCCTGGGTCATCTTTGGAGCGAGGCACTTTGAGAAAACACTTGTTCAATGACAGATTGTGCCGTATTGAGTTCTGTGGGGGGGAGAGAGAGAGAGAATATCGGGGTTAGAGCTTAGGGATAAAAAAACAGAGGAAGAGGTCTCGTGTCTTTGAGAAGAGAGCATATCATAGTTCAAAAGGGAATCTTGGTAGCATGCTACATGATCATCCTGTGTCAAGTCATTTCCTGCTGTCAAGATCAACTTTTAATTACACCCTGAGGAATGAATCTGCTAAATCCATGACTAGACACACTCAGTCACTGGATCTTTATCTTGAACCTGGCCAAAGCCACTAGGAAGACAGGGTCTAATCTACCTGGTAACAACACTCTGGAGACCGCAGCAACCTGGCTTCTTCTACTTCTCAAATTACATGGGCGCCAAAAATCAAAACTCAACTTGAATTAAGTGACACACGCATCCCGAATGAGACCCTCTCTGGGATGATGCCTGATATGAGTTAACGCTACACAAGGCTCCTTGGGGGGAAGGAAATACATTATGGAGATCATTCTGAAAGTTAACTCATTATGGTGTTGGCTGGTCATCACTGTCAGAGAGAGGCTAATTTATCAGGCTGATCAGGGGCTTGAAGCAACATTGATGATGGCTGTAGAGTGATGCTCCTGGATTAATAACAGCCAGGATAGAGCCAGGTAGGCAGGCAAGCAGGCAGGTAAGCAGGCAAGCAGGCAGGCAAGCAGGCAGGCAGGCAGGCAGGGCCCTGGAATCAGCAGGAGCTGGGCAAGCCATGGGCTTAGTGGACTCACTGAATGCGCGCATCTCACTTCATTTTATGGAGTAGTATTGATAGGAGGATAGGAGGATCCCAAAGCTTTTTAGTGCAGCTGAGTTGGACATAGGTTGATGTGAGATGAGTACACATCCCACAAGATGGAGCTAGTTGTAACATCAGTAAAGAGAAAGTATTTTTGCACCTCAGTAGGCTCAGAAAACGAAAATATATTTAAAAACAAACACAACACACTTATAAAATAATGAAGAGGCATATCAAACCCCAATATCTGGGGTATCTGGCGACTTAAGTATTTTTTAAACTTCCTACTTTGGGCTCGATGTGCCATTGTGTAGTTCATACAAGCCTAATCTATGAGCAGAATTACTGGCTTACCTCAATTATCCACTAAATATTAATTAATGCTACACAAAGGGTAGTACGTACGGCCCAGTACATCACTGGGGCCCAGCTTCCTGCCATCCAGGACCTACATACCAGGCGGTGTCAGGGGAAGGACCTAAAAATAGTCAAAGACTCCAACCACCCTAGTGATAGACTGTTCTCTCTGCTACCGCACGGTAAGAGGTACCGGAGTGCCAAGTCAAGGTCCAAAAGGCTTCTTTAACAGCTTCTTCCCCCAAGCCATAAGACTGATGAACAGCTAATCAAATGGCTACCCAGACTTTCCCCCTACCTACTTTCCCCCTACCTACATGTACATATTACCTCAACTAACCTGTATCCCCGCACATTGACTCGGTACCCCCTGTATATAGATAGCCTCATTGTTGTTACTCTTTTTTACTTTAGTGTATTTAGTAAATATTTTCTTAACCCTTATTTTTCTTAAAACTGGTTAAGGGCGTGTAAGTAAGAATTTCACGGTAAGGTCTACACCGGTTGTATTCGGCGCATGTGACAAATGACATTTTATTTGAAATCCCTAGTTTGAAAAGTGTTTTCTGGAAGCCGTACGGCGCCATTTCCCCTAAATTGTCCCCAGCAATTAGTTTAAGCCAATAAAAAAAATATATATAAAAAAATTCACCTTTATTTAACCAGGTAGGCCAGTTGAGAACAAGTCCTCATTTACCTCTGCGACCTGGCCAAGATGAAGAAAAGCAATGAGCTTCAACCCCTCGCCATTTGAGTGACAGCTAGCAAGATGCACACTCAGCAGAGTGAGAGAGAACAAGAGATCACAAATCTACACATGTGATGTAGCATGTCATTTTCAGGGAAGACTTTTGGCTGGTGAGCGCTACTTTCACAACTACTGACTAAAAGGTACACAAAAGTACTGGAGAATCTCCAAGACCCAAGTAAAACCACCCACCTTCCAGACTCAGCCGTCAAGGAGCAGGAGTGGTGAGGAAAGGGGGATACCTAGTCAGTTGTACAACAATGCATTCAAAGCCAACCCCTCTGAGGAGTGGAGTGTGTGCGTCATGCATTTGATGCCAGAGAGAGGTGCCTGTATACAGCGTATTCAGACCCCTCGACTTTTTCCACATTTTGATATGTTAGTCTTATTCTAAAATGGATGAAACTATTTTTTCCCCTCAGTCTACACACACTACCCCATAATAACAAAGCAAAAACAGGGTTAGAAATGTTTGAAAAATGTATTGAAAATAACAAACTGAAATATCAAATTTACAAACAGTTAAAGTTGGAAGTTTAAACACTTAGGTTGGAGTAATTAAAACTCATTTTTCAAACACTCCACAAATGTCTTGTTAACAAACTATAGTTTTGGCAAGTCGGTTAGGACATCTACTTTGGGCATGACAAGTCAGTTTTCCAACAATTGTTTACAGACAAATTATTTCACTTATAATTCACTGTATCACAATTCCAGTGGGTCAGAAGCTTACATACACTAAATTGACTGCCTTTAAACAGCTTGGAAAATTCCAGAAAATGTCATGGCTTTAGAAGCTTCTGACAGACTAATTGACATAATTTGAGTCAACTGAAAGTACCGGTGGATGTATTTCAAGGCCTACCGTCAAACACAGCGCCTCTTTGCTTGACATCATGGGGAATATATATATACACTGCTCAAAAAAATAAAGGGAACACTAAAATAACACATCCTAGATCTGAATGAATGAATGATGGCCGCCTCGCTTCGCGTTCCTAGGAAACTATGCAGTTTTTTGTTTTTTTACGTGTTATTTCTTACATTAGTACCCCAGGTCATCTTAGGTTTCATTACATACAGTCGAGAAGAACTACTGAATTTAAGATCAGCATCAACTCACCATCAGTACGACCAAGAATATGTTTTTCGCGACGCGGATCCTGTGTTCTGCCTTACAAACAGGACAACGGAGTGGATCCTATGCAGCGACCCAAAAAAACGACTCCGAAAGAGAGGGAAACGAGGCGGTCTTCTGGTCAGACTCCGGAGACGGGCACAGCGCGCACCACTCCCTAGCATTCTTCTTGCCAATGTCCAGTCTCTTGACAACAAGGTTGATGAAATCCGAGCAAGGGTAGCATTCCAGAGGGACATCAGAGACTGTAACGTTCTTTGCTTCACGGAAACGTGGCTTACTGGAGAGACGCTATCCGAAGCGGTGCAGCCAACAGGTTTCTCCACGCATCGCGCAGACAGGAAAAAACATCTTTCTGGTAAAAAGAGGGGCGGGGGCGTATGCCTTATGACTAACGTGACATGGTGCGATGAAAGAAACATACAGGAACTCAAATCCTTCTGTTCACCTGATTTAGAATTCCTCACAATCAAATGTAGACCGCATTATCTACCAAGAGAATTCTCTTCGATTATAATCACAGCCGTATATATCCCCCCCCAAGCAGACACATCGATGGCTCTGAACGAACTTTATTTAACTCTCTGCAAACTGGAAACAATTTATCCGGAGGCTGCATTCATTGTAGCTGGGGATTTTAACAAGGCTAATCTGAAAACAAGACTCCCCAAATTTTATCAGCATATCGATTGCGCAACCAGGGGAGGAAAGACCTTGGACCATTGTTACTCTAACTTCCGCGACGCATATAAGGCCCTGCCCCGCCCCCCTTTCGGAAAAGCTGACCACGACTCCATTTTGTTGATCCCTGCCTACAGACAGAAACTAAAACAAGAGGCTCCCACGCTGAGGTCTGTCCAACGCTGGTCCGACCAAGCTGACTCCACACTCCAAGACTGCTTCCATCACGTGGACTGGGAGATGTTTCGTATTGCGTCAGATAACAACATTGACGAATACGCTGATTCGGTGTGCGAGTTCATTAGAACGTGCGTTGAAGATGTCGTTCCCATAGCAACGATTAAAACATTCCCTAACCAGAAACCGTGGATTGATGGCAGCATTCGTGTGAAACTGAAAGCGCGAACCACTGCTTTTAATCAGGGCAAGGTGTCTGGTAACATGACCGAATACAAACAGTGCAGCTATTCCCTCCGCAAGGCTATCAAACAAGCTAAGCGCCAGTACAGAGACAAAGTAGAATCTCAATTCAACGGCTCAGACACAAGAGGCATGTGGCAGGGTCTACAGTCAATCACGGACTACAGGAAGAAACCCAGCCCAGTCACGGACCAGGATGTCTTGCTCCCAGGCAGACTAAATAACTTTTTTGCCCGCTTTGAGGACAATACAGTGCCACTGACACGGCCTGCAACGAAAACATGCGGTCTCACCTTCACTGCAGCCGAGGTGAGTAAGACATTTAAACGTGTTAACCCTCGCAAGGCTGCAGGCCCAGATGGCATCCCCAGCCGCGCCCTCAGAGCATGCGCAGACCAGCTGGCCGGTGTGTTTACGGACATATTCAATCAATCCCTATACCAGTCTGCTGTTCCCACATGCTTCAAGAGGGCCACCATTGTTCCTGTTCCCAAGAAAGCTAAGGTAACTGAGCTAAATGACTACCGCCCCGTAGCACTCACATCCGTCATCATGAAGTGCTTTGAGAGACTAGTCAAGGACCATATCACCTCCACCCTACCTGACACCCTAGACCCACTCCAATTTGCTTACCGCCCAAACAGGTCCACAGACGATGCAATCTCAACCACACTGCACACTGCCCTAACCCATCTGGACAAGAGGAATACCTATGTGAGAATGCTGTTCATCGACTACAGCTCGGCATTCAACACCATAGTACCCTCCAAGCTCGTCATCAAGCTCGAGACCCTGGGTCTCGACCCCGCCCTGTGCAACTGGGTACTGGACTTCCTGACGGGCCGCCCCCAGGTGGTGAGGGTAGGCAACAACATCTCCTCCCCGCTGATCCTCAACACTGGGGCCCCACAAGGTTGCGTTCTGAGCCCTCTCCTGTACTCCCTGTTCACCCACGACTGCGTGGCCACGCACGCCTCCAACTCAATCATCAAGTTTGCGGACGACACAACAGTGGTAGGCTTGATTACCAACAACGATGAGACGGCCTACAGGGAGGAGGTGAGGGCCCTCGGAGTGTGGTGTCAGGAAAACAACCTCACACTCAACGTCAACAAAACTAAGGAGATGATTGTGGACTTCAGGAAACAGCAGAGGGAACACCCCCCTATCCACATCGATGGAACAGTAGTGGAGAGGGTAGCAAGTTTTAAGTTCCTCGGCATACACATCACAGACAAACTGAATTGGTCCACTCACACAGACAGCATCGTGAAGAAGGCGCAGCAGCGCCTCTTCAACCTCAGGAGGCTGAAGAAATTCGGCTTGTCACCAAAAGCACTCACAAACTTCTACAGATGCACAATCGAGAGCATCCTGGCGGGCTGTATCACCGCCTGGTATGGCAACTGCACCGCCCTCAACCGTAAGGCTCTCCAGAGGGTAGTGAGGTCTGCACAACGCATCACCGGGGGCAAACTACCTGCCCTCCAGGACACCTACACCACCCGATGTCACAGGAAGGCCATAAAGATCATCAAGGACATCAACCACCCGAGCCACTGCCTGTTCACCCCGCTATCATCCAGAAGGCGAGGTCAGTACAGGTGCATCAAAGCTGGGACCGAGAGACTGAAAAACAGCTTCTATCTCAAGGCCATCAGACTGTTAAACAGCCACCACTAACACTGAGTGGCTGCTGCCAACACACTGACACTGACTCAACTCCAGCCACTTTAATAATGGGAATTGATGGGAAATGATGTAAATATATCACTAGCCACTTTAAACAATGCTACCTTATATAAATGTTACTTACCCTACATTATTCATCTCATATGCATACGTATATACTGTACTCTATATCATCGACGGTATCCTTATGTAATACATGTATCACTAGCCACTTTATACTATACTATGCCACTTTGTTTACATACTCATCTCATTTGTACATACTGTACCCGATACCATCTACTGTATCTTGCCTATGCTGCTCTGTACCATCACTCATTCATATATCCTTATGTACATATTCTTTATCCCCTTACACTGTGTACAAGACAGTAGTTTTGGAATTGTTAGTTAGATTACTTGTTATTACTGCATTGTCGGAACTAGAAGCACAAGCATTTCGCTACACTCGCATTAACATCTGCTAACCATGTGTATGTGACAAATACAATTTGATTTGATTTGATTTGAAATATTCTTATTAAATACTTTTCTTTACATAGTTGAATGTGCTGACAACAAAATCACACAAAAATTATCAATGGAAATCAAATTTATCAACCCATGGAAGTCTGGATTTGGAGTCACACTCAAAATTAAAGTGGAAAACCACACTACAGGCTGATCCAACTTTGATGTAATGTCCTTAAAAAAAAGTCAAAATGAGGCTCAGTAGTGTGTGTGGCCTCCACGTGCCTGTGTGACCTCCCTACAACGCCTGGGCATGCTCCTGATGAGGTGGCGGATGGTCTCCTGAGGGATCTCCTCCCAGACCTGGACTAAAGCATCCGCCAACTCCTGGACAGTCTGTGGTGCAATGTGGCGTTGGTGGATGGAGCGAGACACGATGTCCCAGATGTGGTCAATTGGATTCAGGTCTGGGGAACGGGCGGGCCAGTCCATAGCATCAATGCCTTCCTCTTGCAGGAACTGCTGACACACTCCAGTCACATGAGGTCTAGCATTGTCTTGCATTAGGAGGAACCCAGGGCCAACCGCACCAGCATATGGTCTCACAAGGGGTCTGAGGATCTCATCTCGGTACCTAATGGCAGTCAGGCTACCTCTGGCGAGCACATGAAGGGCTGTGCGGCCCCCCAAAGAAATGCCACCCCACACCATGACTGACCCACCGCCAAACCGGTCATGCTGGAGGATGTTGCAGGCAGCAGAACATTCTCCACGGCGTCTCCAGACTGTCACGTCTGTCACATGTGCTCAGTGTGAACCTGCTTTCATCTGTGAAGAGCACAGGGCGCCAGTGGCGAATTTGCCAATCTTGGTGTTCTCTGGCAAATGAAAAACGTCCTGCACGGTGTTGGGCTGTAAGCACAACCCCCACCAACCCCCATAATTTCCACCTGTTGTCTATTCCATTTGCACAACAGCATGTGAAATGTATTGTCAATCAGTGTTGCTTCCTAAGTGGACAGTTTGATTTCACAGAAGTGTGATTGACTTGGAGTTACATTGTGTTTTTTGTGTTCCCTTTATTTTTTTGAGCAATATATATATATATATATATATATATATATATATTTTAATCAGCCAAGACCTCAGGAAAAAAAAAGTCTGGTTCATCCTTGGGAGCAATTTCCAAACGCCTGAAGGGACCACGTACAAACAATAGTACGCAAGTATAAACACCATGGGACCACGCAGCCGTCATCCCGCTCAGGAAGGAGACAAATTCTTTCTCCTAGAGATGAACGTACTTTGGATCGAAAAGTGTAAATCAATCACAGATTTGCTGGAGGAAACAGGTAGAAAAGTATCTATGTCCATAGTAAACCGAGTCCTATATCAACAACCTGAAAGGCAACTCAGCAAGGAAGAAGCCACTGCTCCAAAACCACCATAAAAAAGCCTGACTACGGTTCGCAACTGTACATGGGGACAAAGATCGTACTTTGGAGAAATGTCCTCTGGTCTGATGAAACAAAAATAGAACTGTTTGGCCATAATGACTATTGTTATGTTTGGAGGAAAAAAGGGGAGGCTTGCAAGTCGAACACCATCCCAACCGCATCATGTTGTGGGGGTGCTTTGCTGCAGAAGGGACTGGTCCACTTCACAAAATTGACGCCATCATGAGGGAGGAAAATTATGTGGATGTATTGAAGCTACATCAAGACAATAGTCAGGAAGTTAAAGCTTGGTCGCAAATGGGTCTTCCAAATGGACAATGACCCCAAGCATACTTCTAAAGTTGTGGCAAAATGGCTCAAGGACAACCAAGTCAAGGTATTGGAGTGGCCATCACAAAGCCCTGACCTCAATCCTACAGAAAATTTGTGCGCAGAACTGAAAAAGCAAGGCTACCCAAAACATTTGACCCGAGTTTAAATTGTTTAAAGCAATGCTACCAAATACTAATTGAGTGTATGTAAACTTCTGACCCACTGGGAATGTGATGAAAGAAATAAAAGCTGAAATAAATCACTACTATTATTCTGACATTTCACATTCTTAAAATAAAGTGGTGATCCTAACTGACCTAAGACAGGGAATTATTACTAGGATTAAATGTCAGGAATTGTGAAAAACTGAGTTGAATTGTATTTGGCTAAGGTGTATGCAAACTTCGACTTCAACTGTAAGTAGGCAGAACATTTACTCAGTACTTTGTAGAAGCACCTTTTGGCAGCGATTGTTCCTTGGTATGACGTTACAAGCGTGGTACACCTGTATTTGGGGAGTTTCTCCCATTTTTCTCTGCAGATCCTCTCAAGCTCTGTCAGGTTGGATGGGGAGCTTCACTGCACAGCACTTTTCAGGTCTCCAGAGCTGATTGATCAGGTTCAATTCTCTGGAGCAGGTATTCATCAAGGATCTCTGTACTTCGCTCTGTTTCTTTTCCCCCCCTCGATCCTGACTAGTATGCCAGTTCCTGTCACAGAAAAGCATCCCTACAGCATGATGCTGCCACAACCATGCTTCACCGTAGGGATGGTGCCAGGTTTCCTTCAGACGTGACACTTGGCATTCAGGCCAAAAAGAGTTCAATCTTGGTTTCATCAGACCTGAGAATCTTGTTTCTCAGTGTCTGAGAGTCTTTAGGTGTCTTATGGCAAACTCCAAGCAGGCTGTTATGTGCCGTTTACTGAGGAGTGGCCATTCTACCATAAAGGCCAAAATGATGGAGTGCTGCAGAGACGGGAGAACCTTCCAGAAGGACAACCATCTCCAAAGAGGAATTCTGGAGCTCTGTCACCTCCCTGAACTAGACCCTTCTCCTCCGATTGCTCAGTTTGGCTGGGCAGCCAGCTCTAGGTAGAGTCTTGGTGGTTCTAATCTTCTTCCATTTAAGAATGATGGATGCCACTGTGTTCTTGGGGACCTTCAATGCTGCAGACATGTTTTGGTACACTTCCCCAGATCTGTGCCTCGACACAATCCTGTCTCGGCGTTCTATGGAACATTCCTTCGACCTCATGGCAAGGTTTTTGTTCTGACATGCACTGTCAACTGTGGGACCTTCCCAAATGAAGTCCATTCAAGTTGTAGAAACATCAAGGATGACCAATATAAACAGGATGCACTGGAGCTCAATTTAGTATTTTTTTTAAAAGTCAATCTTTATTTAACTAGGCTAGCAAAGGGTCTAAATACTTATGTAAATAAGGTATGTTTTTACATAAATTTACAAAAATATCTACAAACCTGTTTTCAATTTGTCATTATGGGGTAGTGTGTAGATTGATGAGGAAAAAATTAAGTGAATCTATTTTAGATTAAGGCTGTAACATAACCAAATGTGTAAAAAGTAAAGGGGTCTGAAAACGTCCCGAATGCACTGTAAATGAATGGACAAAGTCCTTGATCACTTGACACCATTTATTTCTATTTGAAAACTCAATAGCACATTGAATCGCATGAAGTCGGTTAAGATGACATAAAATAAATAAAAAGTAGCTCAAACTCTGCATGTTATTTTTATTTCACCTTTATTTAACCAGGTAGGCTAGTTGAGAACAAGTTCTCATTTACAACTGCGACCTGGCCAAGATAAAGCGTAGCAATTCGACACATACAACAACACAGAGTTACACATGGAATAAACAAAACATACAGTCAATAATACAGTAGAACAAAAGAAAACAAAAAGTCTATATACAGTGTGTGCAAATGAGGTAAGTTAAGGAAATAAATAGGCCATGGTGGCGAAAAGTGACGTTGCAGGCTAGCTCAGTGAAGGCCTTCAACTTGAGTCTCTCAATGAGTCCGACCGGGGTGACGCCAGCTGCCATTAACAACTAAATGATCCTTATTACATCTGTGCGCAATATTAAAATACATCGGTTCCCAGCCCCGCAGGAGGCCTTTTGCCAGGCCGTCATTGTAAATAAGAATTAGTTAAAGGTCAAATAAAAAAAATGTCTGGTATAATAAGCAATTATTGATACCATGGTCTTAAAATTATTCATTTTTTAAAACGAAGACTGCAAATTTTCAACTCCCGTTTACTGCTAACAATCCCTGCAGTATTGTGTTCGGCCTTCAACTTCCATGGCTTCAATGAGATGAGGCAGTAGTAGTGCTCAACCTCTCACAGGGAGAGAGGTTGCTCAGTCTTCATTTAGGGCCTTCTTGCGAGTCTAAATCATTGATACAGTCATCTAACCCAACCCAGCCTAGACTACTGAACTCTTCTCTGGCAGCACTCCACTTCCCTGACAGGCTCTGCGCTCCAGCAGCATGCTGTATTCTGTCAAACACGCTCCCCTCTCTAAGCTTACAACATCACTGGTGTGAAACTAACAGGCTGAGGGTCGTTCATGGGAGAAAGGGTAAAGCGGAGTGAATAGAAGCGTTTAACACATTACAACTGCAGTGTTACACAGAGAAACCTGATGACACCCACTTCTGCTTCTGGTGAGAATCCTTCCAATTAAAGCCAGTTAGCCATATTAATGTGTCTGTTTTGGGAAAACCAACACTACAATTAGCCTAAGCATCTACAGTACGCAGTATGTTACTGCCACTCAATGAGGATGGAGCAGCCTGATAGGTACCTAGTACAGATCCAGTGTTAACACAAGTACAGGAAGTGGAAGGGATCATTGAGTATGAGCAGTAATGCAAATTTAGTCCGACAGAGCCGAGTGCTGAGCAGGGGTCCAGCCCAAGCACTGCCCAGCATGTACCTGCAACCCCCACAGTGCAGCTCATGCTCATCCACTGTGTGAGTCTCCCACAACCGCCTCCCACACACCACAACGTGTTTCCTAAAGAACATGGTGATCTAACACACCGGGACAGCAGTGAAGGCGTAAGCAGTTCCGCCCTGCCCTGACATCCCTCCCCACCTTCCCCCACAAACACACCACCACGGAGCGGGGAGCTGCGGCACAACAGAAGGGCCACCAGGGGAAAGTAGGTCACGCTGACCCCGTGCTCCGCGTGTCAAACGTTCAGAGTGAGCCAAAGGGACAGGCTGTGTCAGAACCCTGCTCCTCTCCTCACAGGCAGGGAGGGAAGGGGTCAGAGCACCCTGTACACACACCGCTGAGAGACCCAGGGGGACTGCAGCCTCACAGGACACGTACTGACATGCAGGGAGGTAGACGTCTCACACAGAGAACCAGTGAAGAACGGTCGGTCTCTCCACATGTCTGTCTAACGTTCATACACTTACACTAATGCTGTCCTTCCCTGCTGCTGCATCTCTGCCTCAAAAATATATCCTCCTGACAGGCATCCCAACACATGGCTGTTCTGACATTTCACACCTCTCATGTAAAGTTAAGTATTTACTTGTGAGCCTTTTGCAAACGTCTATCTTACTAAGTAAGGGAAGGCCCGGACACGCTCGTTAATTGTTTAGATTCAACTCCAAATGGGATGACGCTTAAATACCTTCAACTCCAAATGGGATGACGCTTAAATACCTTCAACTCCAAATGGGATGACGCTTAAATACCTTCAACTCCAAATGGGATGACGCTTAAATACCTTCAACTCCAAATGGGATGACGCTTAAATACCTTCAACTCCAAATGGGATGACGCTTAAATACCTTCAACTCCAAATGGGATGACGCTTAAATACCTTCAACTCCAAATGGGATGACACTTAAATACCTTCAACTCCAAATGGGATGACGCTTAAATACCTTTGGATTTACAGCATTGTGATCAAAATGTTTTCCCCAGCAGGTAAAAGAAGCAGGAGTGTATATTGCATAACTCAGAGCCGTTCTAGTGGAGTTGAAGTTGATTTCTTATGACACCTTTCCCAGATAATAACACTGACACTAATGTACCACACACACGTTCACTTTACACTACCTATAAAGCCAGGGGCGAAGACCCTTCAGACTGGATGGGAGAAAAGCCCTAATGATGAGGCAGATCCCCGCTTTGGACCAATCACAAACTCAAATTGTAAACAGGTGTACACTAACAGTGAATTTCGTACTTACGGGCTCTTCCCAATTATGCAGAGAGAAAAATAACGAGGAATACATACAAAATAAGTAACGATAATTTGGCTATATGCAATGGGTACCAGTAACGAGTCGATGTGCAGGGGTACGAGTTAATTGAGGTAGATGTGTTCATATAGGTAGGGGTAAAGTGACTAGACAACAGGATAGGTAATAAACAGTAACAGCAGCTTATGTGATGATTCAAAAGAGTTGCTACAGATATTTGGGTAGCTATTTTGTTAACTATTTAGCAGTCTTATGGCTTGGGGGTAGAAGCTGTTCAGGGTCCTGTTGGTTCCAGACATGGTGCATCGGTTCCACTTGCCGTGCTTCCATCCCATTTAGGTTCAACCCATCTCTATGAAATCAACATATCATTTCAACAATAACAATGAGACTTATGAAAGATGGCACCCACAAGGCTTTTAAGAGCAACTTAAAAAACAAGGGCCAGCGCAGCCACTTCAAATATCCATTTTAGAGTGACTAAAGAGGAGAAAGAATGACAAATAGCTTGTCTGCAGTGCCCTGTAATGGGTAGAACCCCATGTGATTGACTGAGGCAGATAAAAAGAGTTGAGCCACATCTTCTGCGGTGCATACCTAAGATCTAGTCCAGTCATACAGAAAGGGATGTGATCTTTCCGATAAGGCCTGAGAGTCCGCGAGAGTGAGCGGAGAGAGAGAGCGGAGAGAGAGAGCGGAGAGAGAGAGAGCCCGCGAGAGAGAGCCTGCGAGAGAGAGAGCCCGCGAGAGAGAGAGCCCGCGAGAGAGAGAGCCCGCGAGAGAGAGAGCCCGCGAGAGAGAGAGCCCGCGAGAGAGAGAGCCCGCGAGAGAGAGAGCCCGCGAGAGAGAGCCCGCGAGAGAGAGCCCGCGAGAGAGAGCCCGCGAGAGAGGGCCCGCGAGAGAGAGCCCGCGAGAGAGAGCCCGCGAGAGAGAGCCCGCGAGAGAGAGCCCACGAGAGAGAGCCCACGAGAGAGAGCCCACGAGAGAGAGCCCACGAGAGAGAGCCCACGAGAGAGAGCCCACGAGAGAGAGCCCACGAGAGAGAGCCCACGAGAGAGAGCCCACGTGAGGAGAGCAAGCGGAGAGAGAGCCCGCGAGAGAGAGCCCACGTGAGGAGAGCGAGTAGAAGAGGGTAGAAGGAGAGAAAGCAGAGTGACACAGGGTAGAAGGAGAGAAAGCGGAGTGACAGGTTAGAAGGAGAGAAAGCGGAGTGACACAGGTTAGAAGGAGAGAAAGCGGAGTGACACAGGGTAGAAGGAGAGAAAGCGGAGTGACACAGGGTAGAAGGAGAGAAAGCGGAGTGACACAGGGTAGAAGGAGAGAAAGCGGAGTGACACAGGGTAGAAGGAGAGAAAGCGGAGTGACACAGGGTAGAAGGAGAGAAAGCGGAGTGACACAGGGTAGAAGGAGAGAAAGCGGAGTGACACAGGGTAGAAGGAGAGAAAGCGGAGTGACACAGGGTAGAAGGAGAGAAAGCGGAGTGACAGGTTAGAAGGAGAGAAAGCAGAGTGAGACAGGTTAGAAGGAGAGAAAGCGGAGTGACACAGGGTAGAAGGAGAGAAAGCGGAGTGACAGGTTAGAATTAGAGAAAGCGGAGTGACACAGGTTAGAAGGAGAGAAAGCGGAGTGACACAGGTTAGAAGGAGAGAAAGCGGAGTGACACAGGTTAGAAGGAGAGAAAGCGGAGTGACAGGTTAGAAGGAGAGAAAGCGGAGTGACAGGTTAGAAGGAGAGAAAGCGGAGTGACACAGGTTAGAAGGAGAGAAAGCGGAGTGACACAGGGTAGAAGGAGAGAAAGCGGAGTGACACAGGGTAGAAGGAGAGAAAGCGGAGTGACACAGGGTAGAAGGAGAGAAAGCAGAGTGACAGGGTAGAAGGAGAGAAAGCGGAGTGACACAGGGTAGAAGGAGAGAAAGCGGAGTGACAGGTTAGAAGGAGAGAAAGCAGAGTGAGACAGGTTAGAAGGAGAGAAAGCAGAGTGACACAGGGTAGAAGGAGAGAAAGCGGAGTGACACAGGTTAGAAGGAGAGAAAGCGGAGTGACACAGGGTAGAAGGAGAGAAAGCGGAGTGACACAGGTTAGAAGGAGAGAAGGCGGAGTGACACAGGTTAGAAGGAGAGAAAGCGGAGTGACAGGTTAGAAGGAGAGAAAGCGGAGTGACAGGTTAGAAGGAGAGAAAGCGGAGTGACACAGGTTAGAAGGAGCGAAAGCGGAGTGACACAGGTTAGAAGGAGAGAAAGCGGAGTGACACAGGTTAGAAGGAGAGAAAGCGGAGCGACACAGGTTAGAAGGAGAGAAAGCGGAGCGAGAAGGAGAGAAAGCGGAGCGAGAAAGAGAGAAAGCGGAGCGAGAAAGAGAGAAAGCGGAGCGAGAAAGAGAGGGCGAGAGCACCAAGGCGTAACAGGACTGACACAGCACAACTAGGATAAAACCAAGGTAGGGACCAAACAGTGGTGAAGATAAAACACTGGCACAGTAGATTACTTTACACTGTTGTTGTGACACATTTCATACAAGGCCCCATTCCTATACAAAACACACACAACTCTGCTTCAGAGACCTCCACAGGGGCTAAGGAATGTAGCACCTTCACTGTCTATTTGTAGTGGGTGTGGGACGATGTGTGGGATGCCTTGAACGCCACAGCGTTCCCACAGCAGGGCACCACCTTCCTCTTTCACACACTCTCACACACACACACACACGTTATGCATGGGAGCACACACAGAAACACACAAAGGTGCTAAACTACAGTCTGACCCGGTGCAATCTCACAAGATGTTTTTAATCATTTTAGTAGTGTGAAGAACAGTGACCCCAGGGTCATAGAGATGAGGCCTTTCTGATTGGCTGTTTATAGAACCGGGTGAGATGAGTCAGGTTAGGAATAGGTTCTACCTCCCAACATTCTGCACACCTCACCTTATACAAGCCAACCACATAAACCATGTACTGAAAAGGCCTGCCTTAGACATTCCTTCATTCCCCCTTCGCCCCAACACACTGCACACTAACTGAAGTGTAGATGCACACAGCCAAGCGCCGGCTCGATGCACAGCACAGATCTCTCTCAAGTCCACTAAAGTACTGAGAGACGCGAAGCACACACTTGAAAAACCATGAAGTCAACTGCAACGATTTTCAACTTGATTATTTACAAGCTTCAAAGGCATTTGATCTGCCTCCCTTGGCGTCTAGTAGCAGTGCTGGCGTGCTAGGTTTTAAACCGCCTTAGTCTCTGATCTTTACTCACTTGTAATGTTGTTTTAATAAAACATGAACAGTTTGCTTGCTGCAGCAAAACGCATGCCAAGGTGAAAACTAATAAATATGAAAGTGCTATTACACCACGTAAGTTGAACACCATCCCATGTGACGAAGACAAGGAGAACAGTCAAACATGTCGATCACAAAACCCTGTGACGAAGACCCTATCTAGAACATGTTGAGGCATTACAGTAATTTAAAAGAAACGTGCTCTTCTGCAAAGTGAGATTACACCATTGGGAAATTGTCTTTTCAAATGGTTAAATTAAACCCATAGTTCACATTATGAGCACAATAAAATGTGTGCGTACAGAAATTTAAAAGACAAATAAATGCATGAACATAGCCGCCAAAGAAATCAGTGGTCCTGGTAACCACATAACTGGTTCAGTATCTCTCGCGTATCAAGTGTACAATAATGGTTTTGAATTCATCAGATAGTTCAAGCTTTTAATGCACTGACTATTTCAAAAGGTTTCTCCTTAGCATGGTTGTGACACGTTTCAGACACAGTACAATAAAAAGCAACTGCAACAAGCAGTTTTAACCCCAGGTAAAGCTGTGCTGACCACACCCACTGGATAGCCAAAGTGGGAATTGACTGCCACGCTCATGTGATTCTATACAGATCTTCGAGATCTGATAGGCTACAGGTCATATTTCATACATAAGTACAGGGACAAGTTCGGCAAATGACAGACAGGCAGGTTCGTAGGAGCGTTGGGACTGGAACCGAAAGGTGGCTGGAATGAATCCCTGAGCTGACAACGCAATAATCTGTCATTCTGCCCGTGAGCAAGGCAGTTAAACCCACTGGTTCCCGGGCGCCGATGACATGGCTATCGATTAAGGAAGCCCCCTGCATCTCTCCGATTCAGAGGGGTTGGGTTAAATGCGGAAGTCACATTTCAGATGAATGCATTCAGTTGTACAACTGACTAGGTATCCCCCTTTCCCATCCATCAAATGAGTATAGGGCCGTGAAGCATTGGCGGCCAGGCTTATAAAAATACTATACTAGTTAAGAGTTCAGGTGGCCTCCGCATGACAAAAAGGATTTACCAAGATACACTTCAAAAAATGACTAATTTGGAGCACTCAACAAAAAAAAGGCAGAGATTAATTTATTACAGCTCACTTGAATCCATTGTTCAGGGTGAGTACACAGGTGACTGATGTTTCAACATCAATCTGACAACTATACTAGTTACTCTGGCTGGGAAGGTGTGGGAGACATGGAGCTCCTTTCCAGACAGGTATGCAGGGGCCAACATGGTGCTGGCAGAGAAACTGACACTCCCCCTGGCTGGACTGACTAACACACCAGTCAGTCAGTCAGTCACTGAAGACGGTCTATCCAAAATGCACACACAGATTGTCCTTCAAAACAGACATTATATAGAGTACTCCCCATATTCTGGCTTTCCAGTTTGGCAGTGTGAGATCTGTGATCCTCTCAGTAGTAAGTCAAGATATCCGTCTTCATCTGATGTGTAACTTTGTTGAAGCCCACATATAGGAAGGAGTACAGCCACAGACAATACGGCTCAGCTGACAAACTAACAGCTAACAAAGTGTTCATGAAAGCTGCACCAAGGATGTTCCCTTTTCAGCAGAGGAAGAGATTTGGAGACCAACACTGAGCTCAACCTCCATCACACCCACATCTTTATCTGCTTTGTTGAGTAAGCTAACCTTGAACGGGGTCTGCAGACATTTAGAAAAGCCTGTGGATGCATTCAAAGTTAAAGCCCTGACTTTTTTTTTTTGAAAGCCTCCATTTCAAAATTGGAAGTCGGGTTGGCAGCTGCAAATTTATTTGAAAGGCTGTGGGGAAAATGAACTTAATTTAATACTGAATGACAGGTCAACACAACGACAAAAGATCTGAGCCACTCGTCTGAAGCCTCTTTTAATCATAGTCCTTCAGAGAGCTCTCCCCCGCCTGGTGCTGTGAGCAAAGCACACACAGTCAAAGGGCTTTCCACAGCCACTCACATAACTCACTGCAGAGATAGAACAGCACAGGAGGCTAGCTACTGTAGCTAGCGGACTACAGCAGCCTACAGACAAGCTCAATCATTTCACTGCAAACGAGCACCCTTAAACAGATGGGGATGGCACTATTAAATCTATGATCTACTCTGTAAATCTATGAATGTCAAAAGATCTGCAGCATCCAGATGAGGGCTCACTGCACTAAAAAATTATTTTTAAAAAACAGTGTATTATATATTTATGTATTAACCCATCCACCCTCAGACGGCAACTTTTTTTTAATAGATTTTTTTTTTACAGTTTTTCTGCTTCTTCTACTGTCTAATCTGATCTCCAACTGTGACATTTCAAAAGAGGAAACAAAGACACATGACAGGTTTTCAAATTAGGGAAAAACAATAGTCTTTCAATTAGCCTAAGCCATTTGTCAAAACACGCAAACCAGTGGTGAATTCACAATATTTGCCATAAGACAGAAGAGCATACATAATAAGCTTGGCTGCTACTGTACATTTGGTCCATTTCTTTGAGCGATGCAGGCTTGCGCTTTTGGGCTGTTGTGCTATACATGGTTCCCTCTCTGTCTGCAGATGCAGAGGCAGCGCCAGGCCATGAGAGATAGGAGGCAAAATGACATCCTCCAGTTTATGCTCCCTGAAAGCCTTCACATACTCTCTGTTCCACATGAGAGATCTGATGAAAGCCTTCCCATACTCTCTGTTCCACATGAGAGATCTGATGAAAGCCTTCACATACTCTCTGTTCCACATGAGAGATCTGATGAAAGCCTTCACATACTCTCTGTTCCACATGAGAGATCTGATGAAAGCCTTCACATACTCTCTGTTCCACATGAGAGATCTGATGAAAGCCTTCACATACTCTGTTCCACATGAGAGATCTGATGAAAGCCTTCACATACTCTCTGTTCCACATGAGAGATCTGATGAAAGCCTTCCCATACTCTCTGTTCCACATGAGAGATCTGATGAAAGCCTTCACATACTCTCTGTTCCACATGAGAGATCTGATGAAAGCCTTCACATACTCTGTTCCACATGAGAGATCTGATGAAAGCCTTCACATACTCTCTGTTCCACATGAGAGATCTGATGAAAGCCTTCCCATACTCTCTGTTCCACATGAGAGATCTGATGAAAGCCTTCACATACTCTGTTCCACATGAGAGATCTGATGAAAGCCTTCCCATACTCTCTGTTCCACATGAGAGATCTGATGAAAGCCTTCCCATACTCTCTGTTCCACATGAGAGATCTGATGAAAGCCTTCCCATACTCTCTGTTCCACATGAGAGATCTGATGAAAGCCTTCACATACTCTGTTCCACATGAGAGATCTGATGAAAGCCTTCCCATACTCTCTGTTCCACATGAGAGATCTGATGAAAGCCTTCCCATACTCTCTGTTCCACATGAGAGATCTGATGAAAGCCTTCCCATACTCTGTTCCACATGAGAGATCTGATGAAAGCCTTCCCATACTCTCTGTTCCACATGAGAGATCTGATGAAAGCCTTCCCATACTCTCTGTTCCACATGAGAGATCTGATGAAAGCCTTCACATACTCTCTGTTCCACATGAGAGATCTGATGAAAGCCTTCACATACTCTCTGTTCCACATGAGAGATCTGATGAAAGCCTTCCCATACTCTCTGTTCCACATGAGAGATCTGATGAAAGCCTTCACATACTCTGTTCCACATGAGAGATCTGATGAAAGCCTTCCCATACTCTCTGTTCCACATGAGAGATCTGATGAAAGCCTTCCCATACTCTCTGTTCCACATGAGAGATCTGATGAAAGCCTTCACATACTCTCTGTTCCACATGAGAGATCTGATGAAAGCCTTCCCATACTCTCTGTTCCACATGAGAGATCTGATGAAAGCCTTCACATACTCTCTGTTCCACATGAGAGATCTGATGAAAGCCTTCACATACTCTCTGTTCCACATGAGAGATCTGATGAAAGCCTTCCCATACTCTGTTCCACATGAGAGATCTGATGAAAGCCTTCCCATACTCTCTGTTCCACATGAGAGATCTGATGAAAGCCTTCACATACTCTGTTCCACATGAGAGATCTGATGAAAGCCTTCACATACTCTCTGTTCCACATGAGAGATCTGATGAAAGCCTTCACATACTCTGTTCCACATGAGAGATCTGATGAAAGCCTTCACATACTCTCTGTTCCACATGAGAGATCTGATGAAAGCCTTCACATACTCTCTGTTCCACATGAGAGATCTGATGAAAGCCTTCACATACTCTGTTCCACATGAGAGATCTGATGAAAGCCTTCCCATACTCTCTGTTCCACATGAGAGATCTGATGAAAGCCTTCCCATACTCTCTGTTCCACATGAGAGATCTGATGAAAGCCTTCACATACTCTGTTCCACATGAGAGATCTGATGAAAGCCTTCCCATACTCTCTGTTCCACATGAGAGATCTGATGAAAGCCTTCACATACTCTCTGTTCCACATGAGAGATCTGATGAAAGCCTTCCCATACTCTCTGTTCCACATGAGAGATCTGATGAAAGCCTTCACATACTCTCTGTTCCACATGAGAGATCTGATGAAAGCCTTCCCATACTCTCTGTTCCACATGAGAGATCTGATGAAAGCCTTCACATACTCTGTTCCACATGAGAGATCTGATGAAAGCCTTCACATACTCTGTTCCACATGAGAGATCTGATGAAAGCCTTCACATACTCTCTGTTCCACATGAGAGATCTGATGAAAGCCTTCCCATACTCTCTGTTCCACATGAGAGATCTGATGAAAGCCTTCCCATACTCTCTGTTCCACATGAGAGATCTGATGAAAGCCTTCCCATACTCTCTGTTCCACATGAGAGATCTGATGAAAGCCTTCACATACTCTCTGTTCCACATGAGAGATCTGATGAAAGCCTTCCCATACTCTCTGTTCCACATGAGAGATCTGATGAAAGCCTTCCCATACTCTCTGTTCCACATGAGAGATCTGATGAAAGCCTTCCCATACTCTCTGTTCCACATGAGAGATCTGATGAAAGCCTTCACATACTCTCTCTTCCACATGAGAGATCTGATGAAAGCCGTTTGTCAGTACGCCATTTAGAGCATCTTCACACTTAACTACACTTCCTGTAAAAATACCATCCTCTACACATATTACTCAAAAGGTAAACTTGTGTACTTTCTAATTCGACTCAATCGCTACCTCCGGAGGTAGAGCACGACCCTCGGCCCAACAGTTGCCCCCCTTGAAGAAGGGCAGAGTAAACAATTCCTACAGTATACATGGTAATACCAGAACAATGTTTAAGAAACAGCTGAAAGGTATGAACATTCTCCTCATATTTAACATGTTTTTTTCAGGGGGTGCATCAGATTTATAATATTTAATATAAACTCAGCAAAAATAAATAAAAGAAACGTCCCCTTTTCAGGACCCTGTATTTCAAAGATAATTTGTGAAAATCCAAATAACTTCACAGATCTTCAATGTAAAGGGTTTAAACACTGTTTCCCATGCTTGTTCAATGAACAGTTAATGAAAATGCACCTGTGGAACGGTCATTAAGACAAACAGCTTACAGACGGTAGGAAATTAAAGTCACAGTTATGAAAACTTAGGACACTAAAGAGGCCTTTCTACTGACTCTGAAAAACACCAAAAGACGCCCAGGGTCCCTGCTCATTTACGTTAACGTGCCTTAGGCATGCTGCAAGGAGGCATGAGTACTGCAGGGAGGCATGACGCCTAAGGCAGCGCTATAGGGAGACAGGACGGACAGCTGATCGTCCTCGCAGTGTTAGACCACGTGTTGCACCTGCACAGGATCGGTACATCTGAACATCACACCTGCGGGACAGGTACATGATGGCAACAACAACTGCCCGAGTTACACAAGGAATGCACAATCCCTCTATCAGTGCTCAGACTGTCTGCAATAAGCTGAGAGAGGATGGACTGAGGGCTTGTAGACCTGTTGTACGGCAGGTCCTCACCAGACATCACCGGCAACGTCGTCGCCTACGGGCACAAACCCACCATCGCTGGACCAGACAGGACTGGCAAAAAGTGCTCTTCACTGACGAGTCGCGGTTTCGTCTCACCAGGGGTGATGGTCGGATTCACGGTTATTGTTGAAGGAATGAGCGTTACACTGAGGCCTGTACTCTGGAGCGGGATCGATTTGGAAGTGGAGGGTCCGTCATGGTCTGGGGCGGTGTGTCACAGCATCATCGGACTGAGCTTGTTGTCATTGCAGGCAATCTCAACATGGTGCGTTACAGGGCAGACATTCTCCTCCCTCATGTGGTACACTTCCTGCAGGCTCATCCTGATATGACCCTCCAGCATGAGGGTCAAGTCACCATTGATTTCCTGCAAGACAGGAATGTTAGTGTTCTGCCATGGCCAGCGAAGAGCCAGGATCTCAATCCCATTGAGCACGTCTGGGACCTGTTGGATCGGAGGGTGAGGGTTTGCAAGTGCCTTGGTGGAAGAGTGGGGTAACATCTCACAGCAAAGAGCTGGCAAATCTGGTGCAGTCCATGAGGAGGAGATGCACTGCAGTACTTAATGCAGCTGGTGGCCACAACAGATACTGACTGTTACTTTTGACCCCCCCTTTGTTCAGGGACACATTACTCAATTTCAGTTAGTCACATGTCTGTGGAACTTGTTCAGTTTATGTCTCAGTTGTTGAATCTTTTTATGTTCATACAAATATTTACACATGTTAAGTTTGCTGAAAATAAATGCAGTTGACAGTGAGAGGACATTTGTTTTTTTGCTGAGTTTATAATAATATTTAAGACTTGTTGTACTGTGGTTTTACCTAAAATTGCAGAAACAGTAGCTGCTGGTTGCACTGAGCCATGTTAAACTACAGAAGCCCATCCCCACCACACAACAAATATAAAATGTACATCATACAAATAGGATATGTTTTTTCATTTGTAACATTGTGAGGTCATTTCAGAAGTGGCACCACAGGTCCCAGAGTGGTGGTGGTGGGGCGGGTTTTCTGATCTGGTAGGAGACTAACCTAACCAACTCCAGACCCTAGCTCTAGCATATGACATCGCAATAAATCACCAGTAAAAAAAAAACTACACATTTATGATGGAAGCAGAACATTTTTCTAAAATCAGATCATAGTGTTGTTTTTAACTCCTGGAAAAACTCCTGGCCCTAGGGAAGACGAAAACATTAAAACCCTTTACATGGACAAAGAGACAACTGCGTTTGGACAATAAAACAGAGCTGAGCTCTCTGTAACTATAAAAGACACTCACAGTTTGTCATCACTATTGAGTTGATTCATTCAAGTCAATCATTTTGGATAAAACATGCCTCTGACCTAGCCACCCAAAGTGTGCATATAAAACAAAAGAAAACCTTCCCATTTCTCTCAGAAATAAAATGGGCCTATTTTAGGCTATAAAAACATGTTACGTTTTTCTCATGGCCCAGATTGGATCAGAGGGCATAGGCTTCTCTACACTACCTGCAGCCGTGGTGGTTATCAGTAGGCTCCTCTACACTACCTGCAGCTGTGGTGGTTATCAGTAGGCTCCTCTACACTAGCTAATCCAAGATTCATTTTAAAATGATAATTGATCATTAGAAAAACATTTTGCAAGTATATTAGCATAGCTGAAAACTGATTAAAGAAGCAATAAAACGGTCCTTCTTTAGACTAGTTGAGTATCTGGAGCATCAGCATTTGTGGTTTTGATTACAGACTCAAAATGTCCAGAAACAAATAACTTTTCTTCTGAAACTCATCAGTCTATTCTTGTTCTGAGAAATGAAGGCTTTTCCATGCAAGAAATTGCCAAGAAACTGAAGATCTCGTACAACACTGTGTACTACTCCCTTCACAGAACAGTGCAAACTGGCTCTAACCAGAGTAGAAAGAGTGGGAGGAGCCGGCACACAGCTGAGCAAGAGGATAAGTACATTAGTGTGTCTCGTTTGACAAACAGACACCTCGCAAGTCCTCAACTGGCAGATACATTAAATAGTACCCGCAAAACACTAGTCTCAACATTAACAGCAAAGAAAAAGCCATATCTCCGACTGGGGAATAAAAATAAAAGATTAAGATGGGCAAAAGAACAGACACTGGACAGAAGATGATTGGAAAAAAGTGTTATGGACAGATGAATCTAAGTTCGAGTTGTTTGGATCACAAAGAAGAAAATTCATGAGACGCAAAAAAAATGAAAATATGCTGGAGGAGTGCTTGACGCCATCTGACCATCACATCAAGCAATGTGATGGTCCGGGGGTGCTAAAGTGGGAGATTTGTACAGGGTAAAAGGGATCTTGAAGAAGGAAGGCTATCACTCCATTTTGCAACGCCATGCCATACCCTGTGGACAGAGCTTATTTGGAGCCAATTTCCTCCTACAACAGGACAATGACCCAAAGCACAGCTCCAAACTATGCAATAACTATTTAGGGAAGAAGCAGTCAGCTGGTATTCTGTATATAATGGAGTGGCCAGCACAGTTATTGGATCTCAACCCTACTGAGCTGTTGTGGGAGCAGCTTGACCGTATGGTACGTAAGAAGTGTCCATCAAGCCAATCCAACTTGTGGGAGGTGCTTCAGGAAGCATGGGGTGAAATCTCTTCAGATTACCTCAACAAATTGACCACTAGAATGCTTAAGGTCTGCAAGGCTGTAATTGTTGCAAATGGACAATTCTTAGACGAAAGCAAAGTTCGAAGAATACAATTATTTCAATTAAAAATCATTATTTATAACCTTGTCAACATCTTGACTATATTTCCTAATCATTTTGCAACTATTTTCACGTAAGTTTTCATGGAAAACAAGGGCATTTCTAAAGTGACCCCAAACGTTTGAGAGGTAGTGTATTTGGCTTCGGTATTGTTATTTGTGTTACAAATCTTTCATTTTTTTTGCAAATTCGTCGTACTTTTTAACTCGGCAATGTTGGGAAAGGGCTCATAAGTAAACATTTCACAGTAATGTCTACTGTTGTATTCGACGCTTGAGACATTTTGATTTGAACTTTAAATTCATATGAGAGGGTTAATTGTTTTTTTGGGCTAAAATGTAATGTGTGGGGCCAACAGACTCACAGCACTGTAGCCCCCTATAGTGCCCACACAGAAACATTCTTTGGTACCTAGTGTTGCTAACCGCCCACTTAAGAGTAGAACACATTAAATACTACAAAGATGTAGCCTATTGGATAATAGGGACATTTTGTTTTATATGGCCTTGTGCGAGTCGCTAGCTGTGTAAGCAGTGAATATAAAATAGATGTAAAATGAATGAAACATTTATGGGGTAGATCAGCTTTAATACTGCAGATACATTGATGAAAGACACAATCTAACTGTCTGCATCATTTCCAGTCCATATACACATAGATATATAGACACACACATAGATATATCCATATATAGATATAGCTATGGATCTCTCTCTCTCTGGATCTATCTAGATAAATATTCATATTGCTTTATTATTTTTCCCCTAACCCCACCACCCCTCCACTAATTGGAGTAAACTAAATGGACAACACTTAGGCTTCTGCTTCCAGCTTATACATACTATGTACAATTTACGGAAACAATCTATTTTACAATAGTCATATTTTGTTTGTTTTTAGTCCCATCCTTCAGCTCCACTCAACCCCTCCCATCCATCTGTGAACACCAAGTTGATTTATATTTTTCATATAGTTTTCAACTGTACTGTTTCACAAAAGTTCTGAACCTTTCTATTCTCTTATTTTCTACAGATTGTAAATTAAGACACTTTTTGTAAAAAAAAAATATTATATTATTGATAGATTGACCGACTTAAAAAAAAATGAAATCACCCAGCAGTGCTATGTGCAGAGTTAGCTCCAGGTAAATGTTGCAATTCTTCTTCCTGAACCTCTGACCAAAAACAAGCTACATACGGACCATGCCAAAACAAATGATCTAATGACTGTCTCTTCGGCAGCAAAATCTGCAGAGCTGGGATGGTTGTAACCCCCATACAGTGCATTCGGAAAGTATTCAGACCCCTTCCGTTTTCCACATTGTTACTTTACAGTCTTATTCTAAATCCCATCAATCTACAAACACCATAATGACAAAGCAAAAACAAGTTTAGGATTTGTTGAACATTTATAACAAAATATAAAACAGGAATACCTTAATTACATATGTATTCAGACCCTTTGCTATGAGACTTGAAATTGAGCATCCTGTTTGCATTGATCATCCTGGAGATGTTTCTACAATTTGATTGGAGTACACCTGTGGTAAAGTAAATTGACTAGACATGATTTGGAAAGGCACACACCTGTCAATGTAAGGTCGTACAGTTGACAGTGCACGTCAGAGAAAAAACAAAGTAATGAGGTCTAAGGAAATGTCCGTAGAGCTCTGAGCATCATGTCTGGAGGAAACCAGGCACCATCCCTACAGTGAAGCATGGTGTTGGCAGATTCATGCTGTTGGGATGTTTTTCAGCGACAGGAACTTCGAGACTAATCAGGATCGATGGAAAGATGAACGGAGCAAAGTACAGAGCAATCCTTGATGAAAACCTGCCTCAGAGCTCAGGACCACAGACTGGGGCGAATGGTCACCTTCCAACAGGACAACAACCCAAGGCAGACAGACAAGACAATGCAGCAATGGCTTTGGGACCAGTCTCTGAATGTCCTTGGGGGGCCCAGCCAGAGCCCAGACTTGAACCCGATCTAACATCTCAGGAGAGACCTGAAAATGTATGTATACACATACACTTGAAGTCTGTAGTTTATATTCACCTTAGCCAAATATATTTAAACTCAGTTATTCACAATTCCTGACATTTAATCCTAGTAAACATTCCCTGTCTTATGTCAGTTAGGATCACCACATTTTAAGAATGTGAAATGTCAGAATAATAGTAGAGAGAATGATTTATTTAAACTTGTATTTCTTTCATCACATTCCCTGTGGGTCAGAAGTTTACATGCACTCAATTAGTATTTGGTAGCATTGCCTTTAAATTGTTTAACTTGGGTCAAACATTTCAGGTAGCCTTCCACAAGGCTTCCCACAATAAGTTGGGTGAATTTTGGCCCATTCCTCCTGACAGAGCTGGTGTAACTGAGTCAGGTTTGTAGGCCTCCTTGTTCGCACATACTTTTTCAGTTCTGCCCACAAATTTTCTATAGGATTGAGGTCAGGGTTTTGTGATGGCCACTCCAATACCATGACTTTGTGGTCCTTAAGCCATTTTGCCACAACTTTAGAAGTATGCTTGGGGCCATTTGGAACACCCATTTGTGACCAAGCTTTAACTTCCTGACTGATGTCTTGAGATGATGCTTCAAAATATCTACATCCTCCAGCATCTTCACAAGGTCCTTTGCTGTTGTTCTGGGATTGATATGAACTTTTCACATCAAAGTACGTTCATCTCTAGGAGACAGAACACGTCTCCTTCCTGAGCAGTATGACGGCTGCGTGGTCCCATGGTGTTTATACTTGCGCACTATTGTTTGTACAGATGAACGTGCTATCTTCAGGCATTTGGAAATTGCTGCCAACGATGAACCAGTCTTGTGGAGGTCTACACTTTTTTTCCCCCTGAGGTCTTGGCTGATTTCTATTGATTTTCCCATGACGTCAAGCAGAGGCACTGAGATTGAAGGTAGGCCTTGAAATACATCCACAGGTACACCTCCAATTGACTACAATGATGTCAATTAGACTATCAGACGCTTCTATAGCCAGGACATTTTCTGGAATTTTAGTGTATGTAAACTTCTGACCCACTGGAATTGTGATATTGTGAATTATAAGTGAAATAATCTGTCTGTAAACAATTGCTGGAAAAATTACTTGTGTCATGCACAAAGTAGATGTCCTAACCGACTTGCCAAAACTATAGTTTGCTAAGAAGAAATTTGTGGAGTGGTTGAAAAACGAGTTTTAATGACTCCAACCTAAGTGTATGTAAACTCCCGACTTCAACTACATGTATCTCATTCTATTGGTTGCAATAATTTTGTAAAATAATAAAAAATTTGAAAAACTCTAAGCAGATTTAAATGGTTACCGGTCCTGGAGATTTGTGGGTGTAAAAACAACCCCTGTTCTGTAGAAATGCCACAATAATACATATAATCGAGCCTTGATCACCAAAACGAAATGAATTTACCTTTTTTAGGGTAGAGGGTATAATAGTGAGGGGCAGATCATGTGCTACGTGTTGGTGGTTACATTTAGCCTTTACATTACTTAGTAAAGGAACAATTGAAGGAGAGGAAATAATGTGGTTGCTTTGGGCCATGAAGTCTGGCAGAGAAACCAAAGACCTTTCATTTGCTTCCATGCCTACATTTAAAATTACAGAGTTTATACTCCACAATAAGAGCAATAATCAGAGCATACCACTCATAAAATGTAGGCAACAAGCATTCCTTAATCTACCATTCTTGACAAAGTCAAATTTATCAGTCAACTTTTGAAAACAAAATGGTGACTTAGGCTACGCCTGAGAACAGCACGATTATTTCTCTGGAATGGAAAAGAAAAAACATCCTATCACATGTAATGTACCAAGAGTGTCAAATTGGTTAGGCATTTTCATTTTCTATTCAGTAGTAGAGACATGAAGGCCATGATTGAGCACCACTAAAGGCAGGACGGAGGAAGCTGTTGCAATTGGGTCGACCTCATCTGAAACATGGTGGGGTTGTCTGGTGGCATCATGTATAGACTATGCCTGGTGAATGCAAACAGACTGCCTCTGGGAGTTTAGCTGCTCAATGAATTGCAATCATTTTTTTTTGTGGAAATATGGGTCCTTCGTTTCATGTTCAGTTGTGTTCTTCTCCCATCGCTCTCAATACGGAACAAACAGGGAGTAGAAAAGGATACATGAACTTGATCAAATAGACCAGGGGTCTTCAGGGCCACATTCACCATCATCCGAAGCCTCTAGATAGGCTGTACAAAATACAAAAGATCCCCCAATAGGACAGCGAGAAACTATCCTCCAATTATACAAAGTATGATCAGTAACTAGTCAAAGAAAACAAACTTCAGTTCGTATGGGGCAGCCAATCACGTCATGCCTTTGCATCATAATCCAATAGAACATTACTCAATCCTGTAACCGAGGTAGATCTCCCGCGATAACCTGTGCACTATTCGTTTTAAAGGAATGCACAGAGAAACAGAGAAGAGACTTTCGACTTTGATGTGCCACCTTAGCTTCCAACTTCAGACCAAATCTGAACTTTCCTAGAATCTTATTTGACTTGCTATGGAGGTAAAATAAGTCACATCCTTCCTAAACAGTCAAGGAGCCAAGTTAATGTAGAGCTGCCATACTCGCTGACCCATAAATAATACATTGCAGTGGTCAAGAGGGGCCAGACACCTCGGGTCACCCATTCATCCCACTATGGGCTAATTCACAATCTGGACCCCTACAAATCAGCCGGGCTAGACAATCTGGACCCCTACAAATCAGCCGGGCTAGACAATCTGGACCCTCTCTTTCTAAAATTATCTACCTCAATTGTTGCAACACCTATTACTAGCCTGTTCAAACTCTTTCGTATCGTCTGAGATCCCCAAAGATTGGATAGCTGCCGCGGTCATTCCCCTCTTCAAAGGGGGAGACACTCCAGACCCAAACTGTAACAGACCTATATCCATCCTACCCTGCCTTTCTAAAGTCTTCAAAAGCCAAGTTAATAAACAGATCACTGACCATTTCGAATCTCACCGTACCTTCTTCGCTATGCAATCTCGTTTCCGAGCGGATCATGGGTGCACCTCAGCCATGCTCAAGGTCCTAAACGTTATCATAACCGCCATCGATAAAAGACAATACTGTGCAGCCGTCTTCATCGACCTGGCCAAGGCTTTTGACTGTCAATCACCGCATACTTATCGGCAGACTCACCAGCCTTGGTTTCTCTAATGACTACATCGCCTGGTTGTCCAACTACTTCTCTGATAGAGTTCAGTGTGTCAAATCGGAGGGCCTGTTGTCCGGATCTCTGGCAGTCTCTATGGGGGTGCAACAGGGTTCAATTCTGGGGCTGACTTCTCTGAATAGACCAATGATGTTGCTCTTGCTGCTGGTGATTCTCTTATCCACCTCTATGCAGACGACACCATTCTGTATACTGGCCCTTCTTTGGACACTGTTTTAACAAACCCCCAGATGAGCTTCAATGCTATAAAACTCTCCTTCCGTGGCCCCCAACTGTTCTTAAATGCAAGTAAAACTAAATGCATGCGCTTCAACCGATCGCTGCCCGGACCTGCCTGCCCGTCTAGCGTCACTACTCTGGACGGTTCGAACTTAGGTATTTGTAGTTGTCCACATATTCTAGGTGTCTGGTTAGACTGTAAACTATTCATCCAGACACACATTAAGCATCTCCAATCCTAAATTAAATCTAGAATCGGTTTCCTATTTCGCAACAAAGCCTCCTTCACTCATGCTGCCAAATATACCCTCGTAAAACTGACCATTCTACCGATCCTTGACTTCAGCGATGTCATTTACAAAATAGCCTCCAACACTCTACTCAGCAAACTGGATGTAGTCTATCGGGAGGGCAGGTGCGGTTCACCAAAGCCCCATATACTACCCACCACTGCGACCTGTATGCTCTCATTGGCTGGCGCTCACCTCATATTCGTCGCCAAACCCACTGGCTACAGGTTATCTACAAGTCTCTGGCCTCGCGGCTAGAAGAGCTACAGGCTGTAGGGTCAGGGAAGAGGGCTGCAGGGCTCAAAGCCAGGGCTAACCAATCAGTCTGGGACCCACCCACTCTGATCTCCATATACATACTGTTGTATTAGGACAGAACTCACAACACCTACCTACTGTAGCCTGCATAGAGCCTGAGCAAAACCGCAGCTGACATTCACAGTAGCTCAGTTTGACTATACTTACTTGTTGCCAGTGTTCAGACTGGGTTGTACACTGGAATCTTATCAATCACCAGGAAGAGCTGAAACAAATATGTTTAAGTGTTTATCGTTACCTTGCAGTAGAAAGCCATTCTGCTTACACAGTCCCTGCCTTGTAGAAAATTTACTTTCATCCATTTATTTCTTTGCGTTTGTTAAATGGGACATTCATTGGATAAATTAACTGCAGAAAACATACATTGAGAATGGTGACATTGACAAACGAGCAATTACAACCAGCGATATTTATGTGTCATATCCCTGGCTGCCATGACCTGCGATTAGCCCCTCCGATGCTGGATGGGAGAGTTGTGGCTGTCAATAGGAGCGGAGGGGAAGACTGAGCAGCCCATTCTGACATGTCATCCATCACTGGTTCCTCTCCGCTCCGCTGCCACAGCTGTGTCACTGTCCCCCTCACCATAGAGCGCTGACCCCAATGAGGACCCCGCAGGCATGGAGATCAACTTTCACTCTCATTGGCCGTCCTGACGCGAGCAAGGCCAGAGAGAGACACATACAACAAAAAACGATTTGTGGCAATGACATTCTGATCACTACGTCAATAACTAGCAATGTTATACTCTCCACTTAGAGAGATATCTTGGTGTTCACCACATGAATTTAAATGAAGAAAGTGGAGATTGCAAGCGGCAGTGAGGCTATTAGCTCTGGGAGAATGACAGAAGGGGTGATCGGGGTTAAGTCATTACCATGGTGGAGAAAGGACGGATTAAACAAAGATGAAATGAAACGACGTTGGCCAGCAATGTTCGCACTATAATTAGACTACTAACCATGCTGATTACATCAGCATACCAAAGATTTGGGCTGGCTACCTCTGTTTTTAATTCCTATCAGATGACAGTGATCAGCAGTGTGGATGTATAGGCGACATAACATAGCTTAGATCCCTGTACTGTAGGTGTAACTACATTATGCTCAGCTGAGAGTTTACCTCAGCCAGCCTCCAAACCTCTGGCCAGATCACCAGCTAGTCTCCTGTTCCCTGGACCTTCCCACAGACCTCTTCTGCTAATTAGTTATGGCTGGAGCTCTCTCTCTCTTTCAAAAAGGAAACACTGAGCAAAAAGAGAGAAAAGCTGACAAATTAGTGGCGAGCTTCACAGGAGGCAAACTGATCTACAGGGAGAGCAGACTACCTCAATTACGGATATTATTAATTCAATCAAACAAAGACCCGAAGACAGACAGGATGAAATCCTTCAGACACATTTTGTTGTTGTTTTATCATTCATGGTTTCTAGAGCATTTATGAACATCTTTATAAAGCAGAAGCCAGCGGCAGCAGCACTAGCCGGTCTAGCCCAGCTTAGGCCGATTTAACAGGGCAGATTCAGAGTTAAAGGCGGATTCCAAGGACTGGGCTCTATTTATAGAATGTAGAATTCATTATGGCTCAGCGCCTCCCTCTCCCCCCTCGCTCTCCCGCTCTCCTGGCAAAATCACAGAACCTATGAGAGGCCATGCTTAGGTCAGACTGCCTTAACACAGAAAAGCCACGAGTAGGCTTTCAATAAAGACCAGACTGGCCAAGCTGATGCTTTCATGATTGGGCTTTACAGTATTCTTACACTAGAGCCATGATTAAGCTTTCACTGTCTAGCAGGGGCCTATGTTTTGTACGATCATCATTAACCTTTATTCAAAGCTTTTTAATCAAGCTGTCCCTTTTTAAGTCAGGTGGTCCAGAGCTATCCTCAGACATCGCATTACATTGTTGGATAAGGCTTTAAATACAGGATAACATTTTGCTATGTCACAATTGCACAAAACACAGGGACTGTCAGACTTTTTCTGCCCTTACAATGACAGGTCATAGATCAGGAACACCATGATAAAAAGGCCAAATGGACAAACCTCAGAAAATAGTTCACATTTACAATGCAAGATTTTCAATTTAAATCTGACTGGGTACAAAATGATGACTCTAGGATTCTCACACTATCCGTTGTCCCTACAGAAGAACCAGAATAACGACTAGCTAATGATTTCCCCAGTTTTATGAGTTGTTTTAAAGTGTTTAAAATTCTTTGCAGTTCATAACTTTAATTATGTAGCGAGACTGATTTCCCCCTCGAGCGGGATCCATTTCCAGATCTGAGACGAGGCATGGGCACGGCCCATTGGAGGTAATGATCTCAGTCCCACATAAGCGATCTGGAACATATCTGGAAAAGCCATAGAAATACAGAAGAACCACCCCTTTCCTCAATTAAATACGCATTGGTAAATCTCAGCCACTCCAAATTCATCCCTATAATGTACTTCAATGTACTGCTCAGGAAGTATCACTGCGGTGTATAGTGTATAAGTCCAAACCCTATCCCCAGCTACTGAGCGGCTCTACAGCCAATCCTGCTTCCCCACTGCTTTACTGTTGCTGTAGCGCTCAGTGGCTGAGTACCGTTCCAGCATAACAGAGAGATGCAGTGCTTTTGGAAAGGCCTGGATCAGTGACTCAGCAAGTGTGCGCCCCGTCCAGAACACAACAGTGCATCACTGTCCAGCAAAATGCATTGCTCGGCACAGAAAGACAAAACAGAGTAAAAAGCTCATTTTTAGGCTACGATTGGTTGAACTGTGAAGTCATGGTCATGAGCAGGGAAGAGATACTGTTACATATAAGAACAGTCTAAATCAGTACATACAGGCCACAAAAGAGACGGCTCCAGAGCCAGAGCCCTTTCATGTTCCTCCTCACTGTAGTTGACTCTTCACTCAGCGGGGTGTGGGGACAGCAGCTCCTGCCAAATGGATCCAGGGCATGTCAACCGGCATGTCCTCCCCGCCCACTCTGAGGGGCAGAGCGCGAGCAGTGGGGAGGCGGTGGGTGGCAGTAGCAGAGGAGGGTTTAAGGTGAGGCTGGTGGGTGGGTTGCCAGGCAGGAGCTTCCTAACACGGGAAACCAGCTCACAGCAGGATCAAACCGGCTGCCGAATGAATCCCTACCGCCACCAGGCCACCACACATCCACTTCCGCTGCATCTACAAATTACAGCAATCTGGGGAAAGACCGAGTCGCTAAAGATATTCCCACATGCACCTCAAAAAACAAGGCTCTCACTTGCACTGCACTCCCTTTGATACAGAATGATAAGACGGGGTTCTAAAATGTCAGATTTTTTGGATAAGGAAAAATAAGCTTTAGTGTTAGGCTACTGCCTAAATGTGTATCTGAGCTGTTGAATTATTCAATATCAGCAAAGCTTTTAAAATGGAAATGCTTGCTTAACAGCGTAATGATGATACAGGCTGGATGAGCAGATGGAGGCATCACAGTTTAGCATTGAAGCAATTTGACACTTTCCCATTCCACGCCCTGAAACCCAAGCTTGTGGGAGATTGCAGGGGCAGAGGAAAGTGCAAATACTCTTACCTGGCTGATCACATTTAAATAAGCAACAGAAGGAGCTGCCTGGGATTTCTGTGCTGTAGTCAGTCACTACAGTAGTGAGCAACAACATTCTCTCCAAAGTAAATAATGTCCCGGAGGAACGTCAGCTCTCCAAATCACCTCTTTAAAAAAAATAGAGACGTCTCCAGGCTGCCAATATTAAGCCCGCACCATCAAATAGGAAGACCAACTTTTGATCTGTTTAGGGCGCTGTGTATTTGCATTTTATAATGAGATCAGAGGCAAGCTCTGTCCAGGGCCACTGCAGAAGGCAACACCACACCCCAGCTCTAGTTTACAGACTGGCCGACATAGCCTCAGACACTGGAGGAGACATGTCTCTATTAACATGTCACAGTAGCTGTGGCTGCAGTAGGGGAGATAGTGTTTGTTGGGCAATCAGCGGCCACATGCATTATTTTTTCAGCTTCCCTGCATGCAGGTGTGGAAAAAACGGGGGGGGGGGGGGGGTTCATGCCAGTAGTAACAATCTCCTCCTCAACAGTTTAAGTTCAAAAGCAAATATTTCAGGAATTTTTAAACTGGTTGAGAATTGCTCTACATTTTCTTTGGCAACCCTCACCTGCGAGAGACGCAGTAGGGAATCTTCTGCAGGGAAAGAGTTTCTGCCTGCTCTGGACGACATTCGGTGTGGGGAGCAATATTTGAGATGGGAGTGGGTGGCAACACAGTCAGAAGCTGTTGGATGAGGTGTGTGTGTGTATATTGTGGAAAGTCTCCATCTATACTGTTGCCAAGGGGACTCCTTTGGAGAGAACTGAGAGCACTAACACATAAGCCTGTGTCGGTCATGAAATTTTGGATGACTGTAATTGGCCAGCCAAATGACTGCAGTCCCCATCATTTTTATATATACAAAAATATATTGTACATTTTTTTGCACATTTAGACTGCATGTACTGCAATAATACAACAGTATGTATATGGAGATCAGGGGCATTCAAGTCAATGATGGCATAATCGGTGGAGTGCCGTCCATTGTGAGGAGCAAAGCAGAAGTAAATACAGGAAGTAAAAGCAGGTAGTGTGATTTGTTGATTAAACGCGACTGACATTTAAAAAAAAATACATTCCATTGCATGCTCCACATCAGTTAACATAATTTCAATTAACATTTTACATTACAATGGAAATTGCATCACAATACCAGACAGCCATTGGGAGTGTACCCATGAGTTTACCAGTAAAATTGCCAGGGTTAGAGGTTCCAAACCATTCTCCCGGTGTGCGGCGGGAGAGGGGTTTGAAAATGTCGGGGACCGCAGGCAAATTGGTGCTGTGACATCGTCGTGGCAACAGCAAAACATAATCTAGTGAAGTCTAGTGACAAATCAAGGGGCCAATAGTGATGGGAAAAAAAATCTAAAATAATTGATAGTCGGATATAATTTACTATGTATTGTGTTGTTTGGACAATATCGGCCTCACAACCACAGACCATGAGTAACCAGGCCAGCCCAAGACCTCCACAGAGGAGTATATCGGTCTGTAATAATGGCTTTTGTGTCGAAAAACTAATTTTGACTGGCTGGGCCTGGTTCCCAAGTGGGTTTATATGAATTGACTGATTTCCTTAAACTGTAACTCAGTAAAGTCTTAGAAATTGTTGCATGTTGAGCTTATATTTTTGTTCTGTATAAATAATTACATATACACACCACCAGTCAAAAGTTTTAGAACACCTACTCATTCAAGGGTTTTTCTTTACTTTTACTATTTTCTACATTGCAAAACTATGACATAGCACATATGGAATCATGTAGTAACCAAAAATGTGTTAAAGAAAAAAATATAAATTTTATATTCTTCAAAGTAGCCACCCTTTGCCTTCACAGCTTCGCACACTCTCGCCATTCTCTTAACCAGCTTCATTAGGTAGTCACCTGGAATGCATTTCAATTTCAATTTTTTTCTCCTTCTTAATGCATTTGAGTCAATTAGTTGTGTTATAGGGGTGGATACAGAAGATGGTATTTTACCAAATAGGACCAAGTCCATTTTATGGCAAGAACAGCTCAAATAAGCAAAGAGAAACGACAGTCCATCATTACTTTAAGACATCAAGGCCAGTTTATACGGAAAATTACAAAAACTTTGAACGTTTTTTCTAGTGCAGTCGCAAAAACCATCAAGTGCTATGATGAAACTGGCTATCATGAGGACCGCCACAGGAATGAAAGACCCAGATTAACCTCTGCTGCAGAGAATACGTTCATTTGAGTTACCAGCCTCAGAAATCGCAGCCCAAATAAATGCTTCAGAGTTCAAGTAACAGACACATCAACTGTTCAGAGGGACTGGGTGAATCAGGCCTTCATGGTAGAATTGCTACAAAGAAACCACTACTAAAGGACACCAATAATAAGAAGAGACTTGCTAGGGCCAAGAAACACGAGCAATGGACATTAGACGGGTTGAAATCTGTCCAAATTGGTTCCAACCGCCGTGTCTTTGTGTGAGGCGGTGTGGGTGAACAGATTTCCGCATGTGTATTTCCCACCATAAAGCATGGAAGAGGAGGTGTGATGGTGTGGGGTTGCTTTGCTGGTGACACAGTATTATTTAGAATTCAAGGCACACTTAACCAGCATGGCTAGCACAGCATTCTGCAGCGATACACCATCCATCTGATTTGCGCTTAGTGGGACTATTATTTGTTTTTCAACAGGACAATGACCCAATACACCTCCAGGCTCTGTAAGGTTTATTTGACCAAGAAGGAGAGTGATGAGTGCTGCATCAGATGACCTGGCATCCACAATCACCCAACCTCAACCCAATTGAGATGGTTTGGGATGAGTCGAACAACAGAGTGAAGGAAAAGCAGCCAACAAGAGCTCAGCATATGTGGGAACTCCTTCAAGATTGTTGGAAATGCATTCAAGGTGAAGCTGGTTGAGAGAATGCCAAGCCTGTGCAAAGCTGTCATGAATGCAAAGGGTGGCAATTTGAAGAAACTCGAATACACTTTTGGTTACTACATGATTCCATATGTGTTATTTCATAGTTTTGATGTCTTCACTATTATTCTACAATAAAGAAAATAGTACAAATAAAATACAACTCTTGAATAAGTAGGTGTTCTAAAACTTTTGACCGGTAGTGTGTATCATTTTGTTGGAAGGTTATGGCTGTTTTTTTAATGAATGTCTTCATCTCTAGCCATTGGTTACACAGTTCTAGGTAACTGTGCCAGCCCTACTAACACAATCCTGTTTCCCGGAGTTGGAGTGGAGCAAAGAGGAGTTTGCGGTGTCATCTGTGGGCGTGGCTCCGCCGAACACACGTTTTCAGAGGACGTGATCAGATTAGACGGCCGGTTCTTAGCGGGATTATAAACCTGTTTTGTAAACATGGATTTCAAATCTCTGCAGATAATAAGCGCTTTTGCATTGACTGGGTGGGATCCCGGCAATTCTGTAGTATCTAGACATTTAATACCTGTACACTGAGGTTTATGCGTGTTGCACCACTAAGGATCCCACACTAATGCATTTCAGCGGTAGCCTATAAAGCCAACAGTTCCCAAACTACGGGTCGCGACCTCATGTGGCGTCGTCTGATATGAAATGGGGTAGCGGGAGAATTTCCAAAATCCGGGGGAAAAAAATTAGCTTTGCATCTCAAAATCATTGTAATGTGGTTTACGTTAAAAATAGAAATGATCACAGGAAAAGGGCACACTTGAGCGTTGCACTTGAATCATTCCCACGGTGAAAGGCTAGGCCTGCTATGCTATGAAACCACACTATTGCAGAGACGTTCATATTACTGGACGCAATTGATACGGTGAAAACAATGTGTGGGGAGACAGAGGCAGAGAAACTCACATCAATACCTTTGTCAGAAAACACTGTTGAACAAAGAATGTATGCTATTAAAAGCAATCAAGAGGAAACTTCAAAACGGACGTTAGCTGTGAGGGCCGAGATGCCCATGCATTGATTTTTGTTCGCTATACTTGCTACATATTGTTCAGTCTCACAATTCCCAAGCAAGAAACAGCACAGGGGATGTTCATTATGCTGCGTGACTATATTATTATTATTATTATTATATTATTTTGAACATGGCGGGACAGAGGGCAGGCCTCTGCCTGCTAGTTCTGAATGTGTCTGCCTCTGCCATATGGACACATTGTACGATACACCGAGAGCAACTAGCGGCAAAAGAGCTGAGCACAGAACTCAGAGATATACTGCAGCAGGTAACTTCAATTGTAAACTACATCAAATCACATCCACTGCACCGCCTGTTGCAAAACTGTGTGGAGATATGGGATCAGAGCATGACAATGTTCTATTTCACACCAAGGCCTGGTGGTTATCGAGGGGGAGTGTAGGATATATTTTTGCATTGAGAGAGGAACTGTTGTCATTCACAATGGATGTAAAAAATAATAATAATAATATATATTAAAAAAAAAGACTTGGTTGACCTTGTGTAATGAAAAGAAAAGGTGTCCACTTGCCTATGTAACAGAAAGATTTGGGAAATTGAATACAAGAATGCAGAGGAAATATATATTCTACAGATGAGTGACCAAATCAGTGTATTCAGAGGAAAGAATTATAATTGGAGAGAGTTTCTCAAAAGTGAACCATTCCCGTTCCCTTGGCGGTGCATGTTTCTAACAGAAAACAACATCAGTAAGTGTCCCGGCTGCTATGAGACCAGGCTGGTGTCCCACACGAGTAATGACTGCTCACCTCCAATGCTTGTAAGAGGACCTACTTCCCAATCCATTTGACTGTGATCCTGGCTCAATTGACATGCCGGTAAGTGAAATTGAACAGCTGATCGAGCTGTCATGTGACCAAATGCTGCAGACGCATTCACAGGTCACTACGGAGGAGTTTTGGTTCCTGCAGTCTCCCTCTGAGCATTAATGCTGCGTTCAAGACAACTGGGAACACGGGGGAAAAAGGGCTCAGACTGAGAAAAATAGTTTAACGGTCATCCAACTCAGAATTCCAACTCGGGAACCTTTCAAGAGGTCCGAATTTCCGACATGAAGATTACTGACAATTTCAGTTCCCAGTTGTACTGAAAGCTCCATAAAACTCATGGTACCCTGAGCCAGCTTAGATCTGTGTAAAGCTGGATTCAGTGCTCTCCTCTGCATTAAAGCCAACTATCGATCCAGGTTGGAGAAGCTCTGACGCGACATGCAACAAGCACACCCATCTCATTAGTGCTGGTGAAATAACCTCCATTATGTCAGACTCATTTGCAATTGACTTCCATCGCCCCACATTAAAAGTATGTGATAGTGAGTTGAGAAGACAATCAGAAAGTGTTAAAATGTTTTTCAATTGACTGCTACAGCCCCAAATAAAAAAGTAAACATTCATGTTAATTACATTTTTTTTTTCTCACAGTTTTCACATAGAGAATTTTCAGATATTAAAATTGGGTTGTGTTCCAAAAAGAGAGTGTGTGAACCCCTGCAATATGCTGTGTGCTCGGAGAAAGCAAGTCACGGCAGGGACGAAGTTAGACACCCAGGCAGGACATGATCGCTTTAAATTCATTAGTGGACGCTCAGGAAGGAGCCAGACAGTGTCAAACTCATAAGCTTAGAAATTGACCCACAGCCTAATGTCTTGATAGCATTAAAAAGTCTCAAGAGGCGAGAGCTTATGATAGGAGACACCTCCTAACCTGGGAGAGACCGGACCGCTCTTATTCGCCATTTAATCTGGAGAAAGTCATTAGGGCCAGCTCCACATATCCAATATTGAAATGACGTGGACTCGAATGGATGGGATTGAGCAGCAAGATTGAATTGAAGTGAACGGAGGATAGGACTCCACACAGAGAGGGGTCCATTTTAGAATACAAGAAGCTCTATAAAATGTACATACATGATTCTATCATGTAACCTGCTCGGTGATGTTGGTACAAATAGATACGATGGGATGAGGGGGAAACTACAGAAAGGATGATGCATCCTTAGGCAAGTATTCTTGTAAGAGGCATACTGGGTCAACAATACATATAATACAGGAAGAGCCCGTGCGTTTCTAGCTGGTCCCTAACAACACCTTTAACTTATAGCACCTGCCCTACAGCACAGGCCCACATCGAAAGAGACCACATCATGACTCTTCTGCATCACTTCAGAGTTAAAAACATTGTCAAAAAGGTGCTTTAGAGAGTGTGTAAGATAGCCTCTGTCTAAATGCCTGCTCGTGGTCACTGTGTGCATATTCACTCCTTCAAACGCAGCATTCATATTTTTATTGACCTTGATGAATTATCTGTTCTTATTGACAGCACTTATTGATATTTCTTAAAAGCGTAGGCTAATGGAGTTCTATTGAGATGATTAAATGAGTTGTCGGCGCCTGGATTAGCCCGGTCTCATCTCAGTGGCACCGCCTGCATTATCATACAGAGCAGACGTGTGCGTGCTCTGGCTCCTAAATTCCTGCAGCGCGCCGACATCACTGGGGGAATAGCGGAGCGATGACTGCATCCGACCTACATTCACCTCACCCAGACATGCTCACAACAACCCTCACACACGCCCACTAAAAGGAACTAGAACACACGCTATAGGTGCATTCATATCCTAGTAGATACAACGTAGGAGGATAGGATGACTACTGCTGCAGATTGCATCCCCAGGACTAGCACCCTGCTAACTGAACTACATGCTTTTGCTCTTAGAAAATGGAAAATAAATGAACGGAGTAAAACATGTGTAGTGCCATTACATTATTAACATCACAACCTGAAGACTGTCAATCTGAATACAAGTCAACATCACCATAAAGTACAGATGTTAAAATATGTTCAAAAGGTCATTATCCACTAAAGTTTAGTATCCTTAGCAAGATATCGCATATCTACAGAGTTGACTTGACGCCAACTCAACCCAATTTTATAATATTGTTGGATACGTTCTTCCCCTTCCATAGATTCACTTGCTCTCACACACAGGAAATGGGCTACATACATTGTGCCTGGCTGCAATAAAGCAGAGCCTCACATTCTAGTCCATATAAATGTCACTGACTGGAAAAAACAATATCAATTTCTATCTGGGCTCTGTAAAAGGCAATCAGCATAGCTTCATCTCTGTATATCACGTGCTCCTTGAGATGACACAGCACTGGCTCTCTCTCCTACATAATGGCTTTCTCCTATCAAGGCAACTGCAATGAATAATACCACCCATGAATGGGCTATTTAGTCTGCTCAGATAGGGCCATCTCTCGCTCTGAATATTCATCCAGAATTGTACACTTCACACAGTTCTCAGGGCTGCTCCTATTATTTCACTCAAAGATGTAAGGCACTTAGTGGATATAGAGTGGGTAGTCTCACTTTGAGCTTTAGTGAAATAACAGTGTGGGTGATTATTATGAATGACAGTTAGCTTTATGTCTAACTCCATGTCTACAAACCATCTCATACACTCTGTCATGACATCAGCTCAGAATGACATCCATTCTACTCCAGCTCCTTTCTGTCCATCATCTTACCTTCCAGCCGCTGCCTGCCTCCCGGTAGTAGGGGAAGTTGTCACAGATCCACTGGTAGATTTCACTCAGGGTCATCTTCTTCTTAGGCGAGCTGTTGATGGCGAAGGTGATGAGGCTGGCGTAGCTGTAGGGCGGCTTGCCGTCTTTGTGCTGCTGGACCTCCTCCTGGTCCAGAGTGGTGTTGGGGTCCAGCATTGCACTCTTCTTGGCCATGCCCGGCCCCCCGTGGTGCCCCTGGGCATCAGCCTTCTGGATGGCTGCCCGCATGGTCAGCTGAGGCAGCCAATCCATGGAGGTCAGACTACTCTCCAGCTCCGACGTCATAGTGACGACAGGCTGGGCTGCGGCGAGTCTGCGTGGTAAGAAGGGGGTTGATGGGTAAAATGCAAGCCAGGTGAGTTGAGTGGAGGCTGAGGACAGGGCTCCCCCAGCTCAGGGCTTCAGCGATCTAGCTGTCTCTGAGTGAAACCTAGAAGATGAGGAAGAAGCAGAGTTTTTAGTCCAGCTACAAACATTTGGAAATTACACTAACAATGAGGTTGGTTGAGCATAACTAAATTACACAAACATGTCTGGCAGCTAGCTAAGTATTCAGTATCAAATTAGTTCCATATTTCCTGTAGTGAAACTGTACACTGCAGACTGGTTTTTGGTACTTTCAAAATACCAGGGCTCCCTTAACATGTGGATGCTTCCCATTTTTCATGTGAATATAGAAGGGTTGGGAAATGCCAGGGACCTGGCAATAAAATAATAATGACACTAAGTGCCGATACAATATTTACATTGCCATTTTAGTGATTTAGCAGATGCTCTTACGGGAGCAATTAGGATTAAGTGCCTTGCTCAACAGCGCAGACCTATTTTTCACTTAGTTGGCACGGGGATTTGAACCAGCAACCTTTCAGTTATTGTCCCAACGCTCTTAACCACTAGGCTACCTGCGGTTAAGAGAGATTCTCACGATTCTATATATGTATTTCGATTCAATACTTCTATTTTATTGTGATTTGATGTTCCACACATACTGCTCACCATATGTCTGCAGCAGAGGGAGAGCATGACAAAACGAGTTTATCAATAAGTGCTGAAGACATGTTGGCTCACTATTAGGAAAGAAGATGGAGAACAAGCTATAGGATGAAAAACACAGAACTTCTGGAGCAAGTACAGCCCACTAGTGCTAACTAAAGTAGAAGGAAAACATACACGTACGTGTGAAAATATTAATAGTTGTATTTTTTTACAGTCAAATATTGATACATCCCAATATTATTTTTGGACAATATTGTAACTGTACTGATTTTTTCCTCCATCACTAGCATATAGGCAGTGTGGTTGTGTAAACAGATACTGGACACCGGCAGGTTTGATTGCCTCAGTCTGGCCAAGTCTGTGCCATGTCTTCAGTTACACTCCTGAGCTATGGTAGTGCAGTTTATTTCTGTGACCACATAGAGAAACTCATCTGAGTCGTGTTCATAACACCAGGCAGGGCTGTCTAGCAACTACTCATAAACCCTGATCCCAGGCCAGCACACAGGTACTCTAACCCCAACTATCCCACCACCCCTGCAAGTTAGCTGATTCACACTCCCTCTCCCTGCCCACTCTGCTCTGCTGCCCATGCTAGATGGGGAATTGTTTTCACAACTGCCAGCGAAATGGTGGAATGGCTCATGAGGAATTGGGACCCTCGTGAGGTTAGTAAACTCCCCTCCCCTTTCTCTCCCACAGGCGGAGCCTCTGACGTAAACAAGCAGCCCTGTGCAGTTGTGCCAACCACAGTCCTCAGCTCAGTCCTCTGCACCCACAAACAGCTTCTCTCTGCGATCGCGGCCCTGCTTCTATTTTAAACCAGAGAGAGCCCTAAATGTACAGGCATAGATAGGTGAACGCATGCCGCCATGCAAAACAAGCCCCCTGTGTAGAGTGACACCGCACTATGACGGAGAGAAAGTCCTGCAGGAGAAAGAGAGCGGAATCTCCACTCTGTATGTGTCCTCATAAGCCCGCCTTGCTGTATTAAATACCTCACAGGCCGCTGAGGGTTTGAGGGGCAGTAGGAATGCCCTTGACAGAGACAGAGACTAGGTTAGTGTGCTGCCGCAGCTCACCGACTGAAACCTCAGTCTAGTGGTAACAGACCCCGATCTGAAAGGAGATGCAGTAGCAGCACTTATAGCTCACTGCTGCTTTATTACATGACACTACCAAACACCACAGCGGCTCTGGAGCTAATTGAAATAAAAGGTGAGTCAGGACCTGCTAATGAGAGTGATTCATCATGATAAAATGATGGCAGAGCGGCACGGTCGGCGCCCAACCCTCTCCTAGAGCAAATAAATACCGTATTCTCATTAAGTACCATTGAACACAGGAATCCCAGATTGTTATTCAAATTATTGCATTTCAACACAAGCCACATCACTCGGTGTCTAAACCTCACCCTAACTAACCCTGCATGGTCTCTGTGTGTGTCTAAACCTAACCCTGCATGGTCTGTGTGTGTGTGTGTGTGTGTGTGTGTGTGTGTGTGTGTGTGTGTGTGTGTGTGTGTGTGTGTGTAAACCTAACCCTGCATGGTCTGTCATGTGTCTGTGTGCGTGTCGCTCTCTGGAGCCAGTCCTAACCTGTGTGTCGCTCTCTGGAGCCGGTCCTAACCTGTGTGTCGCTCTCTAGAGCCAGTCCTAACCTGTGTGTCGCTCTCTGGAGCCGGTCCTAACCTGTGTGTCGCTCTCTGGAGCCAGTCCTGACCTGTGTGTTGCTCTCTGGAGCCAGTCCTAACCTGTGTGTCGCTCTCTGGAGCCGGTCCTAACCTGTGTGTCGCTCTCTAGAGCCGGTCCTAACCTGTGTGTCGCTCTCTGGAGCCGGTCCTAACCTGTGTGTCGCTCTCTGGAGCCGGTCCTAACCTGTGTGTCGCTCTCTCTGGAGCCGGTCCTAACCTGTGTGTCGCTCTCTGGAGCCGGTCCTAACCCGTGTGTCGCTCTCTGGAGCCGGTCCTAACCTGTGTGTCGCTCTCTAGAGCCGGTCCTAACCTGTGTGTCCCTCTCTGGAGCCGGTCCTAACCTGCGTGTCGCTCTCTAGAGCCGGTCCTAACCTGTAACACAGTGGCAGTGATCCACTGTATTCTAATTATGAAGCAGGGCTGACAGACAGCAGGTTGATGACAGTGCCCCACCCCCCCAAACGAATGCCATTTGACCCCATGCTAATGATCCAGATGCTTTATAATGTGCAGGGCTGAGCGTCTTAATTAGTGAACCTTGGCAGTGGCAGGAATGATGAAGAGCAGGCAGTAGCACAGCAGCCCTTCTGCCTTCATTAGGGCAAGGTTCCGTGACAGACAGGCAGCCAGGGGTAGGGCTGAGCCTCAGAGAGAGACAGGCCCCGGCCTGCCGATGCTGGGGAGGACCGATGCACATGTACCACAGGCTAGGCATGGTCTGGGGTTGCCAGCCAGGGGAGGGAGGGGGGGGGGGGGGGGGGAGGGGGGGGGGGGCAGTGGAGAGGCATGAACGTGCTGGCAGCATCAATTCTATCCAGAGGTCAGAGAGTTCAGGCCTCAACTAGAGGTCGACCGATTAATTGGAATGGAGGATTAATTAGGGCCGATTTCAAGTTTTCATAACAATTGGAAATCGGTATTTTTGGGCGCCGATTTTGCCGTTTAAAAAAAATAAATGTTTTCACCTTTATTTAACTAGGCAAGTCCGTTAAGAACACATTCTTATTTTAAATGACGGTCTAGGAACGAGGAACGACAGATTTTTACCTTGTCAGCTCGGGGGACCCACTCTTGCCTTACAGTTAACTAGTCCAACACTCTATCCACCTGCCTCACGAGGAGCCTGCCTGTTACGCGAATGCAGTAAGCCAAGTAAAGTTGCTAGCTAGCATTAAACGTATCTTATAAAAAACGATCAACGACTGTCGTTGCTCCAATGTGTACTTAACCATAAACATCAATGCCTTCAAAATCAATACACAAGTATATATTTTTAAACCTGCATATTTAGCTAAAAGAAATCCAGGTTAGCAGGCAATATTAACCAGGTGAAATTGTCTAACTTCTCTTGCGTTGTGCAATGTAACAGGAATAGACTCATGGAATGCCACCCGTTAGATAAAATACTGAACGGAAAAAACGTTTTGTTTGAGGTGATAGTTTCCGGATTTGACCTAAGGCTCGTATTTCTGTGTGTTTATTATAGTTATAGCAGTCTGACTGAGGGGTGGAAGGCAGAAGCAGGCTCGTAATATTCAAAGGTAGAGTGGGGCAAAAAAGTATTTAGTCAGCCACCAGTTGTGCAAGTTCTCCCACTTAAAAAGATGAGGCTTGTAATTTTCATCATAGGTACACTTCAACTATGACAGACAAAATGAGAGAAAAAAAATCCAGAAAATCCCATTGTAGGAATTTTAATTAATTTATTTGCAAAATATGGTGGAAAATAAGTATTTGGTCAATAACAAAAGTTTCTCAATACTTTGTTATATACCCTTTGTTGGCAATGACAGAGGTCAAACGTTTTCTGTAAGTCTTCACACACTGTTGCTGGTATTTTGGCCCATTCCTCCATGCAGATCTCCTCTAGAGCAGTGATGTTTTGGGGCTGTTGCTGGGCAACACGGACTTTCAACTCCCTCCAAAGATTTTCTATGGGGTTGAGATCTGGAGACTGGCTAGGCCACTCCAGGACCTTGAAATGCTTCTTATGAAGCCACTCCTTCGTTGCCCGGGCGGTGTGTTTGGGATCATTGTCATGCTGAAAGACCCAGCCACGTTTCATCTTCACTGCCCTTGCTGATGGAAGGAGGTTTTCACTCAAACTCACAATACATGGCCCCATTCATTCTTTCCTTTACACCGGTCCCTTTGCAGAAAAACAGCCCCAAAGCATGATGTTTCCACCCCCATGCTTCACAGTAGGTATGGTGATCTTTGGATGCAACTCAGCATTCTTTGTCCTCCAAACACGACGAGTTGAGTTTTTACCAAAAAGTTATATTTTGGTTTCATCTGACCATATGACATTCTCCCAATCTTCTTCTGGATCATCCAAATGCTCTCTAGCAAACTTCAGACGGGCCTGGACATGTACTGGCTTAAGCAGGGGGACACGTCTGGCACTGCAGGATTTGAGTCCCTGGCGGCGTAGTGTGTTACTGATGGTAGGCTTTGTTACTTTGGTCCCAGATCTCTGTAGGTCATTCACTAGGTCCCACCGTGTGGTTCTGGGATTTTTGCTCACCGTTCTTGTGATCATTTTGACCCCACGGGGTGAGATCTTGCGTGGAGCCCCAGATCGAGGGAGATTATCAGTGGTCTTGTATGTCTTCCATTTCCTAATAATTGCTCCCACAGTTGATTTCGTCAATTGCAATTGATTTTGTCTATTGCAGATGCGGTCTTCCCAGCCTGGTGCAGGTCTACAATTTTGTTTCTGGTGTCCTTTGACAGCTCTTTGGTCTTGGCCATAGTGGAGTTTGGAGTGTGACTGTTTGAGGTTGTGGACAGGTGTCTTTTATACTGATAACAAGTTCAAACAGGTACCATTAATACAGGTAACGAGTGGAGGACAGAGGAGCCTCTTAAAGAATAAGTTACAGGTCTGTGAGAGCCAGAAATCTTGCTTGTTTGTAGGTGACCAAATACTTATTTTCCACCATAATTTGCAAATAAATTCATAAAAAATCATACAATGTGATTTTCTGGATTTTATTTCTCATTTTGTCTGTCATAGTTGAAGTGTACCTATGCTGAAAATTACAGGCCTCTCATCTTTTTAAGTGGGAGAACTTGCACAATTGGTGGCTGACTAAATACTTTTTTGCCCCACTGTATAATTATTATTATTAATCTGTATCGCCTTTTTTTGTCCTCCAATAATTGGTATCGGCGTTGAAAAATCAGAATCGGTCGACCTCTAGCCTCAACACTTAGGAGGCCCAGGTAAGAGATTACCACTCCACACACAGACCCAATTTGATCCGGCTGAGGCCGTCACTGTCGCTTTCACAAACCAGGGGTTTTCCTCATTTAAATACATTTTGTGTGGTGCACACTTGAACTGAGTGGAAGAAACACCTGGACAAATTAATTTATATTTAGAGGTGCACAACTGAGTGGAAGAACCCACAAACAGCTTCTCTCTTGGATCAGCTTCTCTCGGTTTGATCCCCCTCGGATTAATGGCTGATTTGGTATTAGAGGTGGACATTAAATATTTTAATCCAACAAATTCTTGACACGAGTTCCCTACCTTTTTATTACACAAAGAGCACTGACTGAATCCCTGTCATGTGTTTGTAACTAAGGCTGATGTCTCAATCAAACACAGTGCAGACATGTAGTGCCAAACCCTTCAGTCAGGCATCATCCTCAGTGAGGCAATAGGGTGAGTAATGACAGCCTGCAGTCCTCACCTTAACATCACAGTAGATTACACTGTCTCCTTTGTGGTGTTGTGAGAGAATGGAGGAGAGGAATTGTGTTGGAAACTCACCCCTCCCACATTCCCCTCCTGCTAAATTGTTGCAGACGCCTACACTTGGCAAGCGTTTCATAGTTTCGTACCTACTTATAGCTCCATATAGGCTATTTCAAGTAAGTACCTTTAAACGTTTAAATGAAGTTGGGATCTTTAACGTTAAGAAAAATTCCTTACCGAATCTCCCCCCCCCCACAATATTACAATCACAGTGCCGTTATCACAAAACACCCATGTTATAGCCCAACCAGACTATATGGCTATAAAGGCCGAGGGAAAGTTGTGCAATACATGTAAAACCAGAGAGGAAGAGGAAAACATTTGGCTACTTTGGTGAATTTGCGAGGCATGCAAGACAATTAATACATATCCAAATGGTTCTGCCCGCCCCCCTGCCTTCTACCACGAGCTGGCTTACCCGCCCGCCCACCCCTCTGCCTTCTACCACGAGCTGGCTTGCCCGCCCGCCCCTCTGCCTTCTACCACGAGCTGGCCCGCCCTTCTGCCTTCTACCACGAGCTGGCTTGCCCGCCCGCCCACCCCTCTGCCTTCTACCACGAGCTGGCTTGCCCGCCCGCCCGCCCCTCTGCCTTCTACCACGAGCTGGCTTGCCTGCCCGCCCGCCTCCCGCCCGCCCCTCTGCCTTCGCCCACGAGCTGGCCCGCCCGCCCCTCTGCCTTCGCCCACGAGCTGGCCCGCCCGCCCGCATTTCTGCCTTCTCCCTCGAGCTGGCCCGCCCACCCGCCTGCCTTCTCCCTCAAGCTGGCCCGCCCGCCCCTCTGCCTTCGCCCACGAGCTGGCCCGCCCGCCCCTCTGCCTTCGCCCACGAGCTGGCCCGCCCGCCCCTCTGCCTTCGCCCACGAGCTGGCCCGCCCGCCCGCCTTTCTGCCTTCTCCCTCAAGCTGGCCCGCCCGCCCCTCTGCCTTCGCACACGAGCTGGCCCTGGTCTTGCGAGCACGGGGTAGTCTTGGTTGCTGAGCGGGTGGGGGTGTTTTTGTCTCATAATATGAAATGACAGTAGGCTACCGGTATAGCCTGTATCGATTACCCTTTTCAGATAGAATGGTATGTGGCCCCTTGAAAGCACCTTGCCTACGGCATGTTTGTTAGTCAGTTAGGGTTGGCTACACTACGGTTTTTTAATCTGCCGACACAAAACATTCTCTGAAGAGAAACAGCATTTTACTTGTCTGTAAAGTAGTGTCGCTTCTGAAGTGGGACTAACTTCCAACACTAGGCGACCAGAACTGTCAATCCTAGCCTGCCTATTGGGAAGACCACTTGCCTAAAAAAGTACTTTAAAGTTTGTTAAATAACGCTCCTTACCAAGACATTTAGTAGAAAGAAGGCACATCTAGCTATCATACCATAAAACAAATTAAAAATAAACAGCAGCACATCAATGAGCAACATTTATTGTTGTCAGGGAAACAAAATAAAATATGCTGAAGCAGAATTCTACTGTCTGAAACGAGACAGACGCCCTTTTTTTTTATGTCTGAAAAGTTCAATTATCCACACGTTACTGTAGCTGCTTTCTGTGTCTGTAAAGGGTCATGGTAGATTGAACTTCATCACCCGGCCAGAGGTCATTCAGAAGTAAAAGGAACCATTACAATGAATTGACCTGAAATCGTATGATTTTTTTCTTAGCCTTTTAAATGGGAAACCGCTAAAAAGAAAACCAGTAACAGTTCATAGAAATCATCCATTTGTCACATCCCTACTTTGACGACCTATTGTTTTCATCACCACGCAACAGAACCTAGTAGATGTATTCTTAACCCGGAATCATTTCCGATCCCAGAGAAAGGGATATCCAGCCTCCAGTCACACTTCCAGACGTACAACTCATGATGAGTACCAGACCAGTGTTTTTCTGCACTTATCTGCAATTTCTACAATGAACAACTTTTTACTCCAGTCATGCAGCCGTTACAGTTTAGACTTCAGTGCAGCATAGGTCTGTCTGCCTACACAACAACAATAGACTCATGGCCATGATACTAGTGCTACACATTCACTTTACACCCAGACATGATGAAAATGCATACAGTTACATATCACGGTTTCATTTTTGGACCATATTTTAGCGATTTGACACCAATTATCGATTTGTACCATAGGTACCGTGATGTTCTTTTGGTACCGTGATGTTCTTTTGGTACCATAGGTACCGTGATGTTCTTTTGGTACTGTGATGTTCTTTTGGTACCGTGATGTTATTTTGGTACCGTGATGTTATTTTGGAACCGTGATGTTCTTTTCGTACCGTGATGTTCTTTTGGTACCATAGGTACTGTGATGTTCTTTTGGTACCGTGATGTTCTTTTGGTACCGTGATGTTCTTTTGGTACCATAAGTACCGTGATGTTCTTTTGGTACCATAGGTACCGTGATGTTCTTTTGGTACCATAGGTACCGTGATGTTCTTTTGGTACCATAGGTACCGTGATGTTCTTGTTGGTACCATAGGTACCGTGATGTTCTTGTTGGTACCATAGGTACCGTGATGTTCTTGTTGGTACCATAGGTACCGTGATGTTCTTGTTGGTACCATAGGTACCGTGATGTTCTTGTTGGTACCATAGGTACCGTGATGTTCTTGTTGGTACCATAGGTACCGTGATGTTCTTTTTGGTACCATAGGTACCGTGATGTTCTTTTTGGTACCATAGGTACCGTGATGTTCTTTTTGGTACCATAGGTACCGTGATGTTCTTTTTGGTACCATAGGTACCGTGATGTTCTTTTTGGTACCATAGGTACTGTGATGTTCTTTTTGGTACCATAGGTACCGTGATGTTCTTTTTGGTACCGTAGGTACCGCGATGTTCTTTTTGGTACCGTAGGTACCGTGATGTTCTTTTGGTACCATAGGTACCGTGATGTTCTTTTGGTACCATAGGTACCGTGATGTTCTTTTGGTACCATAGGTACTGTGATGTTCTTTTGGTACCGTGATGTTCTTTTGGTACCATAGGTACCGTGATGTTCTTTTGGTACCATAGGTACTGTGATGTTCTTTTGGTACCGTGATGTTCTTTTGGTACCATAGGTACCGTGATGTTCTTTTGGTACCATAGGTACTGTGATGTTCTTTTGGTACCGTGATGTTCTAATGGTACCATAGGTACCGTGATGTTCTTTTTGTACCATAGGTACCGTGATGTTATTTTTGGTACCATAGGTACCGTGATGTTCTTTTGGTACCATAGGTACCGTGATGTTCTTTTGGTACCGTGATGTTCTTTTTGGTACCATAGGTACCGTGATGTTCTTTTGGTACCGTGATGTTCTTTTTGGTACCATAGGTACCGTGATGTTCTTTTTGTACCATAGGTACCGTGATGTTCTTTTTGGTACCATAGGTACCGTGATGTTCTTTTGGTACCGTGATGTTATTTTGGTACCATAGGTACCGTGATGTTCTTTTTGCACTAGTTGGCAGTACCAATGCAAAAACACCATTATTTCATCCTATAACTTGCTCTCCATCTTTTTCAATAGAAAGCTACTGATCAAACTAGTTCTCATGCTCTTATCCCAATGCAGCAGAGATAGTGGGCAATATGTTTGGAACGTCGAATTGCAATACATATCGGAACCTAAGTAACGTTGATAATATCGTATTGCGAGTTCCCTGGCAAATTCCAAGCCCTAATGAACGCTGCATTCAAAACTGACAGAATCAAACACTTAACAATAAATATTTATACCAATGATGGTTAAATACTGCCCACAGCCTGGCCTGTTGGTGTGTGTGAGGAGAGCGTGACGGTAGCTTGGCGACGGAGAGAGGAAAGGCTCTGCGAGCTCCCTCTGCTACGCCTGAAGATCTGGCACACAACTCACAACAACAGTGATGTAACCTGGTAACAAGCTTTTGGCATCATCTCTCTCCACTGAAACCCTGGCCATACCTTCCATATCAACAGACTGGTTCCAGCGCTGGAGAAGCCCTTGTTTTCCTACTGATATGAAGGGGGGAAACAGGGAGGGGTGGGAACCACGCTCACCTGCCCAGCAGACAAAGTGAGATTCCTCACTTTTTCCAGCCCTGGAGGCACAGGGCTTATTGGAGGACTTATGTTTTTTTAAACAGAAACTAAAATAGCAACACGGCTGGCCATTGTGATTCCACGTGAGCTTTTGTAATGGTGCCGTGTGAACGCCCCAAGTGGGTCTCATCTTTAAAAAACGAAAAAGTAGGTAATGGCAGTGCCAAGGCAACGGCTTTAATGGCAGTATTCCTTGTCAATTAAAGTCTTAAAGTGGTTATGTTAAATCCACTCAGAGGAAGAGAAGGAACATTAACAACAGCCTTCTTGAATTTTTAGGATGTGTCAATTATCACTTCACTGCTCACACTGCTGAGCACATTGTTGGGCTTATTGAAGACCACAGCCAAGCTGGGCTCTGAGACAGCTGCTATTTTCAGTCAGTGGTCCTCACAGTGTGTGTATGGAGTAGGATTGTGGTGGCGAGTTATGTTATGTTGAGAGCCTGTTTTATGTTGGTTGGGTCTGGTGATTGAGTGAAGTAGCCAACGGTATAATGTAGTATATTGCAGGGGAGGTGGGTTCTCCGATTCCCCTGTTCCCACCTCACCAGTGGCTGATCATCATACTTCAGAATTATACTTCCAATTAGAGGAGAGTGCCACTGTGTGGTGTATGGGTCAGTTTATTGCTACACATAGCCAGGCGGAAGAGACTAGTCAACATTGCAAACCTTAATGCTGGGTTTCTTTTAAACCCACTGGACCTAAAAAAGGCAAGCAGGCAAAGAAATGAACACCTTCACTCTTGTTGCTATGAGCATAACATACTAGTGAGGGGGCTCCAATCACTTAGTATCAAACAAACCAGACAAATCAACAGTCTACATGGATGTGCATGTATGTCAACATTAAGCTGAAGCAGACACCAGCCCATCCAGTCAGGGCTGGATGAGGCCCAGCCAAAAAGCTCCAGCCTCCAGGCTGTCACAAGGCAGACAACAGGCTCTGTGACCCCTACATGCAGACATGGTCAAACAGGCACTGGAAACAAGAGAAGGTTATCTGAATGGAAGCTGCAGTAATTACGCCATTTGGGGATATTACAGATTTTCTCAGCCGTCTGCCGTTATTCACGGTAGTGTTCAGAGCCAAGCGTCTGAGCTGAGAGAGAGAGCTGAACACGCAAGCAGGCAGGCAAACACAAGGCCCTCAGCTCATTGTGCAATCTGCAGCAGGCCCTCATACAAAAAGCACATACACCATTCCAGTAATTCAATAAGCCTTTCCAATGAATTACACCAGTGATGAGGGGTTTGTCTCTCTGTCCTGAACAGCTTGGCTGGGAGGTGGCCTTTATGTAGGGAGCAGTGGTGGTGCCCTGACACCGACCATGCAAACGCAATTACCCTGGTCCCCGGGCCTGGGGGCCCGCATTAACACACTCACCCCTTGGGAGCTCGACTCCATGCCAGCCTGGCAGTTAGACAGGGAGCGGAAGAGGGAGAGAGAAAGAGAGCATGCATGCTGAATCACAAATAGGCCACTTAAGGCACTGGCAGGAGGACCGTTTGTGGCATTATTGAGAGCCTTTCCCTCATCAGCATTCCCCAGATCCTGTCCAATAAGCCACAATTAAATCCTGAGCCTGGCTCTGGGGCAGGCAGGCAGCAAGCTAAGGAGGCGCTGGCGCTAGCACTGCCTCAGGACCAGAGAGGTTTCGCTCCAGTGTCGTCAGTAGCTACAGCAAACTCACATTATCAGGAAGTCTTCTAAATCCTCCTGCAATTATAATGTATAGAGACTCTACCTGAATAAAACAAGAAACTGCTGTGTCTTCATTTTGAGTTCCAGCTCAATATGGTGTATTTGTGAATCCAATATCATCCCCTTCGAAAATGACTGTGCACAAGCACTCTTCCAAGGGCGGCAGGTAGCCTAGCGTTTAGAGCGCTTGGCCAGTAACCAAAAGGCTGCTGGTTCGAATAACCGAGCAGACAAAGTGATAAATCTATCGATGTCCCCTTGAGCAAGGCACTTAACCCTAATTTACTCCAGGGGTGTAAAACACATTTCACTGCACCGATCCGGTGTATGTGACAAAAACAAATCAATTAAGTCGCAACCGAAGTGTGTTAAAATGAGAACAAGCTGAATTTGCCCAAGCATGAGTTAAAGGAATTACCTGGGTGGCAAAGCATGATCAGAAATCCCTGCAGAGCTAGAATGTCATGAATTTGAAATGGAGACAGGGTTCAGGCTAGGCCGCTCCGGTTGGGCATTGATGACATACAATAACGTCAAATGACACCCAACGACACAACAGCAGTTAAGCCCATTTAGTGCTAAAAGTCAAGAAAAATAAACAAGACTCTAAATTGGAAGAGTGGAGCTTTGGTTCAGTCAATTAGAAGTTCTCCTCGCGTAAGCCTAAACATTTTCTTCACTTGGGACGGCATTAACATTTGAGTTATAATTAAAAACGTTTCGCTTTTTAATCAACATCCAATCTCTCAAAAATAATTAGCAGCATATTAAAGTGTTTACTGCCTGATGGAGCTGGTTGCTGTTGAAGAGCTGCTCTTTGACTCGTGGACGTCCAGCGTTTTACTGCACCTCCATCCAGGCACCGCCCGCAAGCTCCCTCCCCTCCCTCTTTAAATGCTCAAAAGGCCGTACTGTACATGAGATGACACAGCCCAGTGTCCAATGGAAAACGCATGCAGCACAGCACACAATAACATAGTATAGAACAGACTGCAGCAGTGTATGACTAACATAAAGCTTGAGCACACACACCAAGAGCATGATGGGCATTCATGGCACATCGCAGAGGGGGTGGCCGGGTCACCATCATAAAACCATGCCCTTTCCCCAGAACGATAAATCCTCTGCATTTCAGGTTGCACAACACCACAGGATAGCAGGGATTAAAGGATTAAGTCACAGGTCAATAGTTTCATCTTTTGTTGGCGCTCCAGCTTAGCCTCTGCTCTGCTAAGGCAATGTACCCGTTTGGCACAGGGCAGGCAGGCAGGGCAGGTTCTCTTTGCAGAGGACTGCTGATGTGATGTCAGAGCGCTCCGTGTGTGTGCAGTAGGGGGACAGAATGCCATTGTCAGCTCTGTGTGTGACCCTAAAGCTCCATCACTGGGTCACAGCCAGCACACAGACAGTGCTCCCTTGGTGGCCCATATTTTCACTGCCAGGAAAAATAATGGCTAACTCATCCATTACAGAGAGAAATGCTCTACATTGTTTCTGGAGAGAGATTCCATTCGAGAGTGAGAGAACTACTGCTGAGTATTCTGTTAGCTCCAGTAATGACAAAGGTGTCACAGAGAGTGGAGGAACCACAATCAGCTGTGGAATTTGACCAAGGATATCATGAGTCACCAGGCCTCAGTCATGGTCATACATTCATCTGGCATTCTCTAGAAGCCTTCCATGCTAATCTGAGTAGAGCAGCCCAGCTTCCTTCTCTCCCTGGCTGATAGAGACCTAAAAACCTCAGCCGGCGGCTTTAGGCCAGATGGTGGAATGAAAGATTTGGAGATAGACAGGCTTTTAGCATATTCACCTGCAGCGCTGCACGTATACCCAAACTTCTGTACTTTCTCGATACTAGAACATGAAAAACGATTCCATACAAATTTTTGTAGCTTTCAGTACTCTGTCAAATGTCTCACGTCGTCTACTGATTGAGAGAAGATCAAGTCTATCAGCGCAGCCGATGTTCCCTTATAGCACGAGAGCAGTGCCGTGACTCTAACCCATTGCTAGCTCTAACCTGTCCTGAGGAACCACTGGGAGTCTGGGCTGCATCATGTAAGCACTCCACTCATTCTGCACAGAAGTTAACACAATTGAATAATGCAATGTGGCATGTAGAAAATTTTCATTAGTGTTTGCAAAACAATGTCCACACAGGCTAGAAAACACCGGTAGCGGCCAGCTTTGTACGCTACCTTTCCTTGGTAGCTTACAGCTGAAGTCCACATCAATTCACACCCCTAGTGACCTTGTGATAATATGCTAACGATAATGCAAAATATTGCGGATTGAATAAAGATTTGTGACATTCACATAAGGCGTCAACATGCTTCAGTTCGGCAGGCGCCTAACTGAACCGAACGAGTGTGATCGCATATTCAATTAAAAAGACCTTCGGTTGAAAAACGAGGGGAGGGGGGGGAAAGCAGCAATAGTACCGTTTGTCCATTTTGAGACGCCGTAGCCAGTATCCACTTCCTCAAAAAAGGTCAGAATGAATATCAAGTTAGATTTCTTAAGTTGTCATTGCAGAGATCTTAGTTGGATGTAAAGACGCGTGACTAAGATGTCTGGTGCAGTATCTCAATGAAATGTTTTGCATGAAAACAAAATCTATTAAAGTATCCCTACTGTTGACCAATCACAGACGAAGGGGAGAAGACTTCCGCTACCAACTTCGGCTTGCTTCCAGAAAACAAAAAAGTCTAAATGATGTCATAATATATGCACAAACTCTAGCGAACTGTTTTTGGGAAGCATGCGGACGCTTTTAGTCCCCCCCACCTCAAGTCTCTCCCAGTCAATGATGCAGTTCGTCAACAATTCGTTATTTTAGAACAACTTATTACGGACTCGAGAGTCATGATTAGTTTTGCTGAGTGACTCGTTAATATTAGTCGCTCATTTGACCTGCTGGCTGGCCACAATGAATTCTACAGGCTCCTCCGGCTCAGGAGACGTGCGCCGACCAACAGCTGTCTGTCATATGCTTGCAGGAAAATAAATCATGTTGCAGGTAGCATACTGAAAAAGACATGTTAAGTACTGATAATTGATCGCATGGTGCTAGAATGCAATTAATTGATTATTGAATGTTATGGGCAGCTTTGTAGAACCAAAACACACACACTTTTTACAAGCCTGTCACAAATGACAGCGCCAATAAGCCCCTTATGGTGAACGACATGTGAACGAGAGGCTTGTAGAACTATGAATATCTCGAGTTTTCAGTTCATTGTTCGCTGGTAGGGGGTCCTGCATGTTCTGGGAATTACTGATTCAAATGAATGAAATGAGCCAAAAGATTCATTATTTTGACTGAACGAGTCAAAGATCAGAGTCTTTAAAAAGAGCCGAACTTCCCATCACTACTTTACTCAAGCGTCGAACTGACTCTGTGTGTGTCAGAGAGTGAGAGAAATCATGTGTCTTAAAGGAGACAACGCACACTTTTATAAAAGATTGCTTCTTCTTTGCAAATGTAGTTGATCAGTATAATAAGTCCCAAATGGAAGGAAAACAGATTGTTTTGGCTGATGTCATGGGGCTACAGGAAGAAAAACTCACTGCATGCACACAGTCCTATCGAATATGCATTCACCTGTATTATGAATATGCCAAGGCTACTTTTCCAGGTAGCTTCAACTAATTTGGTTACCAAGAGAGCACACTATTTATCTGGGTGTGTAGGAAGAATAGAGGGGGAAGGTAATGGTGTGAGTCACTGTAGCTTTGGCCCTTTGCTGTTGAAACACCTCCAGGCGAAAGGGAATAATCAACAAGATATTGCTCATAAAAAGGGCATAACAGGTCATCACTAAACCAGAGGATCTATCATGAGACCAGGCATATCATTTAGATTTAAAAGCTCTATGAAAGCAATCATCTCCCAAAGCCAAGTGCATGATGTTCAAATGAAGCGATGGCAATTTCAGACACACTGTCCAAACAGCCAATGTGAAGCAGTATCAGACTGTGAAATCACTATGGGAACTCAAGAGGTCGACCTATTAATCGGAATGGCCGATTAATTAGGGCAGAATTCAAGTTTTCATAATCGGAAATCAGTATTTTTGGACACCGATTTGGCCAATTTGTTTTTATTTTTTTTCAAACCTTTATTTAATCTTTATTTTACCAGGCAAGTCAGTTAAGAACACATTCTTATTTTCAATGACGGCCTCGGAACGGTGGCTTAACTGCCTCGTTCAGGGGCAAAATGACAGATTCTCACCTTGTCAGCTCGGGGGATTCAATCTTGCAACCTTACAGTTAACTTGCCCAACGCTCTAACCACCTGCCTCTCATTGCACTCCACAAGGAGACTGCCTGTTACGCGAACGCAGTAAGCCAAGGTAAGTTGCTAGCTAGCATTAAACTTATCTTATAAAAAAAACAATCAATCCTAATCAATAGTTAACTACACATGGTTGATGATATATTACTAGTTTATCTATTGTGTCCTGAGTTGCATATAATCGATGCGGTGCGTATCGTTGCTCCAATGTGTACCTAACCATAAACATCAATGCCTTTCTTAAAATCAATACACAGATGTATGTATTTTTAAACCTGCATATATAGCTAAAAGACATCAAGGTTACCATGCAATATTAACCAGGTGAAATTGTGTCACTTCTCTTGCGTTCATTGCACGCAGAGTCAGTGTATATGCAACCATTTGGGCCGCCTAATTTGCCAGTATTTTATGTAATTATGACATAACATTTAAAGTTGTGCAATGTAATATTTAGACTAATGGATGCCACCCCTTAGATAAAATACGGAACAATTCCATATTTCACTGAAAGAATAAATGTCTCGTTTTCGAGATGATCGTTTCTGGATTCCACCATATTAATGACCGAAGGCTCGTATTTCTGTGTATTATTGTGTTATAAGTAAGTCTATGATTTCATAGAGCAGTCTGACTGAGCGATGGTAGGCACCAGCAGGCTCGTAAGCATTCATTCAAACTGCACTTTTGTGCGTTTTGCCAGCAGCTCTTCGTTGTGCTTCAAGCATTGCGCTGTTTATGACTTCAAGCCTATCAACTCCCGAGACAATGCTCATGTAAACGATGTGAAATGGCTAGCTAGTTATCGGGGTGCGTGCTACTGGAGTAGTTGTTCCCCTTGCTCTGCATGGGTAACGCTGCTTTGAGGGTGGCTGTTGTCATTGTGTTCCTGGTTCGAGCCCAGGTAGGAGCGAGGAGAGGGACGGAAGCTATAGTGTTACATTGGCAATACTAAAGTGCCTATAAGAACATCCAATAGTCAAAGGTATATGGCATAGAAATGGTATAGAGAGAAATAGTCCTATAATTCCTATAATAAATACAACCTAAAACTTCGTACCTGGGAATATTGAAGACTCATGTTAAAAGGAACCATCAGCTTTCATATGTTCTCATGTTCTGAGCAAGGAACTTAAACGTTAGCTTTCTTACATGGCACATATTGCACTTTTACATTCTCCTCTAACACTTTGTTTTTTCATTATTTAAACCAAATTGAACAGGTTTCATTATTTATTTGAGGCTAAATTGATTTTATTGATGTATTATATTATGTTAAAATAAGTGTTCATTCAGTATTGTTGTAATGGTCATTACAAATAAATTAATAAAATTAATAACATTTTTAAAAAATCGTCTGATTAATGGATTAATTGGTTTGTATATGTACGGTTCGACATATCGCCGAGTAGGTTGTCATATCCACCATGTATAATAAATCCAATATTATACTGCATATTGGCGAGACTGGAAAGTTTTTAGTACACTAATGCGGATATTGTATACACTGGTCTAGTTTTTTATATAAACAGCCTAACTAGGTCAGACACTTCTCAGGGCCATACCCACTGAGCACACAGTCATTTCAACGTGGATAATTGGGTAATATTTGATTGAGACGATCAATGAGATTACAACCAGTCAAAAGTTGACACACCTACTCATTCCAGAGTTACGTTATTTTTGTTAAACTATTTTCTACTTTGTAGCACAATAGGACATCAAAATTATTAAATAACACATGAAATCATGTAGTAATGAAAAAAAAGTGTTCAACAAATCAAAATAGATGTTATATTTGAGATTTTTCAAAGTAGCCACCCTTTGCCTTGATGACAGTTTCACTCTCTTGGCATTATCTTAACCAGTTTCACGAAGTAGTCACCTGGAATGCATTTCAATTAAAGAGGCTGCGAATTTTTGCAGCTTTTTGTTAAAAATAGCGCAACATTTCAACGTCCTGCTACTCATGCCAGGAATATAGTATATGCATATGATTAGTATGTGTGGATAGAAAACACTCTGAAGTTTATAAAACTGGTTAAATCATGTCTGTGACTATAACAGAACGTGTTTAGCAGGAAAAATTCAAAGGAAAACTGTTCACAAAAAAAACCCAAAAAATATCCCTCCGCCAGTCTCTGTATTGTCTATGGCAAGGGAAAATAGATAGGGCCCACAGCTTCCACACGATGTCGCCAGTACTGTCAATTGATTTTAAATTTATCCTTGGTAAAATGAGGTATAGGCACTTCCTGTCGTCGAGTACACCAGAGGAAGTTATGAAAGAGAGAATGTGGACCATGATTTCAAAACGTGCTGCTATTGAATACAGATCGCCCCGTGATCAATTTGATCGATTATTAACGTTTACTAATACCTAAAGTTGGATTACAAAAGTAGTTTGAAGTGTTTTGTCAAAGTTTATAGTTAACTTTTTTAATTTAAAAAAATTACAGTGCGTTTTGGAACGGTGCTTTTTCATGGATCAGACGGCCTTCATAAATGGACATTTTGGGTAAACATGGAGGGATTAAATCGAAAAAAAGACCCAATTGTGATGTTTATGGGACATATAGGAGTGCCAACAAAGAAGCTCGTCAAAGGTAATGAATGTTTTATATTTTATTTCTGCGTTTTGTGTAGCGCCGGCTACGCTAATTATTTTGTTTACGTCCCCTTTGGGTATTTCGGGGGTTGCATGCTATCAGATAATAGCTTCTCATGCTTTCGCCGAAAAGCATTTTAAAAATCTGACATGTTGGCTAGATTCACAACGAGTGTAGCTTTAATTGAGTACCCTGCATGTGTGTTTTAATGAAAGTTTGAGTTGTATCGAGTACTATTAGTTGTCACTCTGAAATTTCCGCTGATGTTGATCCCTGTACAGGGACAGCAGCCTTAAAAGGTGTGCCTTGTTAAAAGTCAAATGTAGAATTTCTTTCCTTCTTAACTTCTTTGGGATAGGGGGCAGCATTTTCACTTTTGGATGAAATGCATGCCCAGAGTAAACTGCTTCCTACTCATTCCCAGATGCTAATATATGCATATTATTAGTAGTATTGGATAGAAAACACTGAAGTTTCTAAAACTGTTTGAATGATGTCTGAGTATAACAGAACTCATGGCAGGAGAAAACTTGAGAAAAATCCAACCAGGAAGTGGGAAATCTGAGGTTTGTGGTTTTTAAAAGCTTGGTTTCCTCTATCAACCCTACTGCCAAATTAACCGATTCAGAGGACCATCCTACCCATGCTAGATTACGGAGACGTATATTTATAGATCGGCAGGTAAGGGTGCTCGAGCAGTTAGATAGATGTGCTTTACCATTCGGCCATCAAATTTGCCACCAAAGCTCCTTATAGGACACATCACTGCACTCTATACTCCTCTTTAAACTGGTCATCTCTGTATACCCGTTGCAAGACCGACTGGTTGATGGTTATTTATAAAACCCTCAGGACTCACTCCCCCCTATCTGAGATATCTACTGCAGTCCTCATCCTCCACACACACACACACACACACACATTCTGCCAGTCACATTCTGTTAAAGGTCCCCAAAGCGCATACATCCCTGGGTCGATTGTCTTTTTAGTTCGCTGCAGCTAGCGACTGGAACGAGCTGCAACAAACACTCAAACTGGACAGTTTTATCTCAATCTCTTCATTCAAGGACTCAGTCATGGACGCTCTTACTGACAGTTGTGGTTGCTTTGTTTGATGTATTGTTGTCTCTACCCCTTTGTGCTGTTGTCTGTGCCCAATAATGTTTGTACCATGTTTTGTGCTGCTACCATGTTGTGTTGTTGTCATGTGTTGCTGCCTTGTTATGTTGTCTTAGGTGTATCTTTATGTAGTGTTGTGTCATCTCGTCATGATGTGTGTTTTGTCCCATATTTATATTGTATTTATTTTTATTCCCAGGCTCCAGTCATCACAGGAGGCCTTTTGGTAGACCGTCATTGTAAATAACAATTGACTCTTAAGTGACTTGCCTAGTTAAACAAAGGTTAAATACATTTAAATAAAAAGCACAGCAAAGTTGAAATGGGAATACGATGCAAGATATTTTTTTTATATATTTTTTTTATAAAAACAGGTGTGTTTTATCACTGTGTATCATCTAATAGCAGAACCAAATGGCCTGGATTGGTCTGTCACCTGGAGCGGCATGGAAAAGGGCCCAGGAAAAGGGCCCAGGAAAGGACCATGCTTGAGGACTAGTCAGCCCTTCCCCCTGTGAGTGGCCAACATGTATGTTACAGTATCCAAAGGACTGACTATTGTGACAGAATAATGCTATAGTAGACATGTCTATCTGAAACTTGTGCAATGAGGATAACTCTGATGCATCTCTTTGTTTATGCTTTGTCTAGTAAATTCATCTTTGACATGTATTTAACCCCTTATTTTTGGAAGTAAACAGTCTCTGTATATGCACTTCCATACATGTTTTCAACCGGTACCAGGGGACCTTCAGACAAGTCTTGGGAGGCCTGTAGGCATCCAAGAGCAAAACAACCAACAAGCATGTGTTTGTGGGGCCTCTCGGGTGGAAAAACGGACAACACCATGTTCGTAAGAATCTCATCTTTCCATAGAGGGATCGTCGATTGTGAGAAGACCGATTTTCGGGATGTCTTATAGTCTGACAAACTCTGCTCTAGCGTCGTCACTGCCGTCAAGTACAGCAACGTTTGCAGAGACTTATTTTCATGGGGGCTTTATTTTTTATTTTAGGCTCATTTGATTACCGTAGGTATGCGGACATTGACTCAAGGAGGCCAAATACAAACGTTGGATTTTGTCCTATTTTTTCATTTAGATTTTGGGTTGAAATTTAGAAGTGAATCCAAAATATAAATTATTAATTTGTAGACTAATTGGAATTAAAGCCAAACTAAAATTAGTGGCACAGATCGAACTATTGAAGAAAAACGTTGATATTTGGTTGTGTTGGCAACCAAACAATTCAAACCAAAAAAAGATCACTAAATATCTTCACATTTGAAATCATCTTTAAACCCTAAGTCTATTGGATTGCCTATTTTTTGTTGAATTCTGTGTTGAATTGAAACAATAGCTGTTGGGGACTTTGGAAAAGCTATAGTATATAGGCCTAAAAAGCATACTTGAGTGATAAAGTGGGGACATTTAATTTGCCCTGTTAAACCTACCCTTTAGAATGACTGATAGTAACAGTGAATCCATTCAGTTTAAGTGGAGATCATTATTTTCACAATAGCACATTGATAATAGTCCGTGACAAATGTAAGACTCAGCAGGGTTAAACCCCAGGAGATGGAAGGGTAGCTGTAGATCAATCATTCTCCAGTGCTGCCCAGCCTACTTTTTCCTGATAGTGGATATAATGTTGAAGATCTGACATTGCTTTAAAAGGTACAAATTCAACATATTTTACACAAGGTTTGTCTATGTTGACATTTGGTTACCACAACATAATCCTGTGGTTTAAATTTCACCCTCAAAAAAAAGTAGCTGACTTCTTTCAAAGCCAATGTATTTTCCACATCACAATACGTTGACAAATTACATTGAAACTAGAGGTCGACCGATTAAAATAGGAATGGCCGATTAATTAGGGCCAATTTCAAGTTTTCATAACAATCAGAAATGGGTATTTTTGGGCGCAGATTATTATATATTTTTTTAAACACCTTTATTTAACTAGGCAAGTCAGTTAAGAACACATTCTTATTTTCAATGACGGCCTAGGAACAGTAGGTTAACTGCCTTGTTCAGGGGCAGAACGACAGATTGGATCCCCCGAACTGACCAGGTGACAATCTTGCAACCTTACAGTTAACTTGTCCAATGCTATAACCACCTGGCACTCGTTGCACTCCAAAAGGAGAATGTCTGTTACGCGAATGCAGAAGCCAAGGTAAGTTGCTAGCTAGCATTAAACTTATCTTATAAAAAACAATCAATCAATCATAATCACTAGTTAACACATGGTTGATGATATTACTAGTTTATCTAGCGTGTCCTGCGCTGCATATAATCGATGCAACGCTGGGGGATGATTGCATGACTGTACCTAACCATGAACATCAATGCCTTTCTTAAAATCAATAAACAGAAGTATGCATTTTTTAAACCTGCATATTTAGCTAAAAGAAATCCAGGTTAGCAGGCAATATTAACCAGGTGAAATTGTGTCACTTCTCTTGCGTTCTTGGCACGCAGAGTCAGGGTATATGCAACAGTTTGGGCAGCCTGGCTCATTGCGAACTAATGTGCCAGAATTGTACGTAATTATGACATAACATTGAAGGTTGTGCAATGTAACAAGAATATTTAGACTTAGGGATGCCACCCGTTAGATAAAATACCGAACAGTTCCGTATTTCACTGAAATAAACATTTTGTTTTCTTACCCTAATGGGTAAGAGCTCAAGTCAGTGGCAGCTGATGAGGTCGTTAACCGCTAATCGATTTGCAAAGAGTGTTAAATCCTCAAAATATTAACAAAGGACAGTCGCTAAAGTTGATACATCCCACATTAATCAGGGACTTCATCTCTTACAGACAGTACAAAGCTCATCTGTGTGTTGATCATGGATACAGAGAGCCACTTAATAGGATTATGACCCAACATCCAGACATCACATGACATGCACCCGTTATGGATTACCAAAGTAGCAAAGTCCACAGCATGACAGAAAAGTGTTAGTTAATCTTGTTCAATGCCCCTGCATTTTTTACTATAGGTTAGGCTGCATGTTACATCACTGTATTGCACGTGTCAAATTCATTCCACGGAGGGTGGAATGCGGGTTTTCGCTTCTCCCTTGTACTTGATTGATGAATTAAAGTCACTAATTAGTAAGGAACCCGATACCTGGTTGTCTAGGGCTTAACTGAAAGGAAGAAAAAACCTGCAGACACTAGGCCCACCATGGAATGAGTTTGACACCCTGCTGTAGTGGCATGGAAAACCTGAATGTATTACAGACAGATGACAGGATTGTTAAGATCAGACAATGAGCAGGAGTGTTTGATGCTAAACAACCAGCCCATTCAAAACTTCAAAAGCCTCATTACATGAATGCTCTGCGTTGAGGCTACTGTCGATTCTGGTTCAAAATATAATTACCAAAAACCCTTTGCAGCTTCACCCCGGAGGGTTTCAGCACCAGAGAGAGGGGGGACCCACGTCAGACTTGAGGGGCAAATGAATGTTGGATTTGAGACTTCCATCACCTCTATGAATACTGACGTCGCCTAACCCTCAATATCCTTCCCAGATTTCACGCCCGTCGGCTGCTCACCTTCATTTTCTCGCAACCTTAAAATTCCTGCACACATGATCCTCATCGCCACACACACACCTCATCAGCGGATTTGCATGTCTGCTTCAGAGCAGTATGAGATGAAATAGAACCCCAGTGGTTGCCTGTGCCTCTGCTGAGATTCACTCATCTGACAGAGAGAGCTTCACTTAAAACCCCAGACAGACAGAAAACAAAAACGTAGGCACGATTCCCTTAAAGGGCTGTACACAACCAAGACCATACAAGCTACACCATCAAAATGGGATTACTAATATTTCTAAAGGGCTACACAACAACAATATGCAAGAAATACATAGAAACAATGTAAACCTACATCCTGCGTGAGGCAGCGCTTTCACTTTACCAATCAGAACTGTTCAGCTGAAGAGAGAGAAACCACAATACATGAGGGCTCCAATCAGATCACATGCCAAAGACAATGATCATTTCTAATTTGTGTCTCAACGTTTCGGTCTGTCACTAGGAGACAGTTGTATTATAGCCGTAGCATGTGCCGGTCAAGGGCAAACAGAGCTGTAAAGGTTCATAAAAGTCGATTGCGCCCCTGGGTCTAAGCCATGCAACCATCACACACACACACACTGAGCCATGCAACCCACACACACACTGAGCCATGCAACCCACACACACACACACACACTGAGCCATGCAACCATCACACACACACACTGACCCATGCAACCATCTCACACACACACACACACACTGAGCCATGCAACCATCACACCCAAACACACACTGAGCCATGCAACCATCACACCCACACTGAACCATGCAACCATCACACCCACACACACACTGAGCCATGCAACCATCACACCCACACTTAGCCATGCAACCCACACACACACACACTGAGCCATGCAACCATCACACACACACACTGAGCCATGCAACCATCACACACACACACTGAGCCATGCAACCATCACACACACACACTGAGCCATGCAACCATCACACACACACACACACACACACACACACACACACACACACACACTGAGCCATGCAACCCACACACACACTGAGCCATGCAACCCACACACACACACACACTGAGCCATGCAACCATCACACACACACACTGACCCATGCAACCATCACACACACACACACACACACACACACTGAGCCATGCAACCATCACACCCAAACACACATTGAGCCATGCAACCATCACACCCACACACACACTGAGCCATGCAACCATCACACCCACACACACACTGAGCCATGCAACCATCACACCCACACTTAGCCATGCAACCCACACACACACACACTGAGCCATGCAACCATCACACACACACACTGAGCCATGCAACCATCACACACACACACACACACACACTGAGCCATGCAAGCCACACACACTCTGAGCCATGCAACCCACACACACACACTGAGCCATGCAACCCACACACACACTGAGCCATGCAACCCACACACACACGGAGCCATGCAACCCACACACACACTGAGCCATGCAACCCACACACACACTGAGCCATGCAACCCACACACACTGAGCCATGCAACCATCACACACACACACACACTGAGCCATGCAACCATCACACACACACACACACTGAGCCATGCAACCATCACACACACACACACTGAGCCATGCAACCATCACACACACACACACTGAGCCATGCAACCATCACACACACACACACTGAGCCATGCAACCATCACACACACACACACACACTGAGCCATGCAACCATCACACACACACACTGAGCCATGCAACCATCACACACACACACACACACTGAGCCATGCAACCATCACACACACACACACTGAGCCATGCAACTATCACACACACACACACTCTGAGCCATGCAACCCACACACACACTGAGCCATGCAACCCACACACACACACTGAGCCATGCAACCCACACACACACACTGAGCCATGCAACCATCACACACACACTGAGCCATGCAACCATCACACACACACTGAGCCATGCAACCCACACACACACACACACACTGAGCCATGCAACCCACACACACACACACACACTGAGCCATGCAACCCACACACACACACACTGAGCCATGCAACCCACACACACACTGAGCCATGCAACCCACACACTGAGCCATGCAACCCACACACACACACTGAGCCATGCAACCCACACACACACACTGAGCCATGCAACCCACACACACACACACACACACTGAGCCATGCAACCCACTAACACACACTGAGCCATGCAAACAAAACACACACACTGAGCCATGCAACCCACACACACACACCGAGCCATGCAACCCACACACACCGAGCCATGCAACCCACACACACACACCGAGCCATGCAACCCAAACACAAACTGAACCATGCAACCATCACACACACACTGAGCCATGCAACCATCACACACACACTGAGCCATGCAACCATCACACACACACTGAGCCATGCAACCATCACACACACTGAGCCATGCACCCATCACACACACACACACACTGAGCCATGCAACCATCACACACACACACACACACTGAGCCATGCAACCCACACACACACACACACACTGAGCCATGCAACCCACACACACTGAGCCATGCAACCCACACACACTGAGCCATGCAACCCACACACACTAAGCCATGCAAAACACACACACACATACCGAGCCATGCAAAACACACACACATACCGAGCCGTGCAAAACACACACACAACGAGCCGTGCAACCCACACATACAGAGCCATCTAACCCACACACACTGAGCCATGCAACACACACACACACTGAGCCATGCAACACACACACACACACACACCGAGCCATGCAACCCACACACACCGAGCCATGCAACCCACACTGAGCCATGCAACCCACACACACACACACACCGAGCCATGAAACCCCCACACACACACCGAGCCATGAAACCCACACACACAGCGCCATGCAACCCACACACACAGCGCCATGCAACCCACACACACCGAGCCATGCAACCATCAAACACACACACTGAAACATGCAACCATCACACACACACACACACAGAGCCATGCAACCCACACACACTGAGCCATGCAACCCATCCCCACACACACACTCACACACACACACCGAGCCATGCAACACACACACACACACCGAGCCATGCAACCCACAAACACACACTGGAACAAGCAACCCACACACACTGAGCCATGCAACCCACACACACTGAGCCATGCAACACACACACACTGAGCCATGCAACCCACACACACTGAGCCATGCAACCCACACACACTGAGCCATGCAACCCACACACACTGAGCCATGCAACACACACACACTGAGCCATGCAACACACACACACTAAGCCATGCAACACACACACACAACGAGCCATGCAACCCACACACACACTGAGCCATGCAACCCACACACACACACTGAGCTATGCAACCCACACACACACTGAGCCATGCAACCCACACACACACTGAGCCATGCAACCCACACACACTGAGCCATGCAACCCACACACACTGAGCCATGCAACCCACACACACTGAGCCATGCAACCCACACACACTGAGCCATGCAACCCACACACACTGAGCCATGCAGCCCACACACACTGAGCCATGCAACACACACACACTGAGCCATGCAACACACACACACTAAGCCATGCAACACACACACACACAACGAGCCATGCAACCCACACACACACTGAGCCATGCAACCCACACACACACACTGAGCTATGCAACCCACACACACACTGAGCCATGCAACCCACACACACACTGAGCCATGCAACCCACACACACACCGAGCCATGCAACCCACACACACACCGAGCCATGCAACCATCACACACACACTAAGCCATGCAACCATCACACACACACTAAGCCATGCAACCATCACACACACACTGAGCCATGCAACCATCACACACACACACTGAGCCATGCAACCCACACACACTGAGCCATGCAACCCACACACACTGAGCCATGCAAAACACACACACCGAGCCATGCAAAACACACACACCGAGCCATGCAAAACACACACACCGAGCCATGCAAAACACATACACACATACCGAGCCATGCAAAACACACACACAACGAGCCATGCAACCCACACACACAGAGCAATCTAACCCACACACACTGAGCCATGCAACACACACACACACTGAGCCATGCAACACACACACACTGAGCCATGCAACCATCACACCCACACACACACTGAGCCATGCAACCATCACACCCACACACACACTGAGCCATGCAACCATCACACCCACACACACACTAAGCCATGCAACCATCACACCCACACACACACTGAGCCATGCAACCCACACACACACTGAGCCATGCAACCATCACACACACACACTGAGCCATGCAACCATCACACACACACTGAGCCATGCAAGCCACACACACTGAGCCATGCAAGACACACACACACACACACTCTGAGCCATGCAACCCACACACACACACACTGAGCCATGCAACCCACACACACACACTGAGCCATGCAACCCACACACACACACTGAGCCATGCAACCCACACACACACACACTGAGCCATGCAACCCACACACACAGCGCCATGCAACCCACACACACCGAGCCATGCAACCATCAAACACACACACTGAAACATGCAACCATCACACACACACACACACACAGAGCCATGCAACCCACACACACTGAGCCATGCAACCCATCCCCACACACACACACCGAGCCATGCAACACACACACACACACCGAGCCATGCAACCCACAAACACACACTGGAACAAGCAACCCACACACACTGAGCCATGCAACCCACACACACTGAGCCATGCAACACACACACACTGAGCCATGCAACACACACACACTGAGCCATGCAACCCACACACACTGAGCCATGCAACCCACACACACTGAGCCATGCAACCCACACACACTGAGCCATGCAACCCACACACACTGAGCCATGCAACCCACACACACTGAGCCATGCAACCCACACACACTGAGCCATGCAACCCACACACACTGAGCCATGCAGCCCACACACACTGAGCCATGCAACACACACACACTGAGCCATGCAACACACACACACTAAGCCATGCAACACACACACACAACGAGCCATGCAACCCACACACACACTGAGCCACGCACACACACTGAGCTATGCAACCCACACACACACTGAGCCATGCAACCCACACACACACTGAGCCATGCAACCCACACACACACCGAGCCATGCAACCCACACACACACCGAGCCATGCAACCATCACACACACATTAAGCCATGCAACCATCACACACACACTAAGCCATGCAACCATCACACACACACTGAGCCATGCAACCATCACACACACACACTGAGCCATGCAACCCACACACACTGAGCCATGCAACCCACACACACTAAGCCATGCAAAACACACACACCGAGCCATGCAAAACACACACACCGAGCCATGCAAAACACACACACCGAGCCATGCAAAACACACACACACATACCGAGCCATGCAAAACACATACACACATACCGAGCCATGCAAAACACACACACAACGAGCCATGCAACCCACACACACAGAGCAATCTAACCCACACACACTGAGCCATGCAACACACACACACACTGAGCCATGCAACACACACACACTGAGCCATGCAACCATCACACCCACACACACACTGAGCCATGCAACCATCACACCCACACACACACTGAGCCATGCAACCATCACACCCACACACACACTAAGCCATGCAACCATCACACCCACACACACACTGAGCCATGCAACCCACACACACACTGAGCCATGCAACCATCACACACACACACTGAGCCATGCAACCATCACACACACACTGAGCCATGCAAGCCACACACACCCACACTGAGCCATGCAAGACACACACACACACACACTCTGAGCCATGCAACCCACACACACACACACTGAGCCATGCAACCCACACACACACACTGAGCCATGCAACCCACACACACACACTGAGCCATGCAACCCACACACACACACACTGAGCCATGCAACCCACACACACACACACTGAGCCATGCAACCATCACACACACACACACTGAGCCATGCAACCATCACACACACACACACTGAGCCATGCAACCATCACACACACACACACACACTGAGCCATGCAACCATCACACACACACACACACTGAGCCATGCAACCATCACACACACACACACACTGAGCCATGCAACCCACACACACACTGAGCCTGCAACCCACACACACACACTGAGCCATGCAACCATCACACACAAACTGAGCCATGCAACCCACACACACACACACACACTGAGCCATGCAACCCACACACACACACTGAGCCATGCAACCCACACACACACACTGAGCCATGCAACCCACACACACACTGAGCCATGCAACCCACACACACACACTGAGCCATGCAACCCACACACACACACTGAGCCATGCAACCCACACACACACACACACACACACACACACTGAGCCATGCAACCCACTAACACACACTGAGCCATGCAAACCACACACACACACACACTGAGCCATGCAACCCACACACACCGAGCCATGCAACCCACACACACACACACACCGAGCCATGCAACCCAAACACAAACTGAGCCATGCAACCATCACACACACACTGAGCCATGCAACCTTCACACACACACACCGAGCCATGCAACCATCACACACACACTAAGCCATGCAACCATCACACACACACACACACACTGAGCCATGCAACCCCCCCACACACACACACACACACACACTGAACCATGCAACCCACACACACACACTGAGCCATGCAACCCACACACACTGAGCCATGCACCCATCACACACACACTGAGCCATGCAACCCACACACACACACTGAGCCATGCAACCCACACACACTGAGCCATGCAACCCAAACACACTAAGCCATGCAAAACACACACACCGAGCCATGCAAAACACACACACACACATACCGAGCCATGCAAAACACACACACACACACACACACACACATACCGAGCCATGCAAAACACACACACAACGAGCCATGCAACCCACACACACAGAGCCATCTAACCCACACACACAGAGCCATGCAACACACACACACACACACTGAGCCATGCAACACACAAACACACTGAGCCATGCAACACACACACACACACACACACCGAGCCATGCAACACACACACAAACACCGAGCCATGCAACCCACACTGAGCCATGCAACCCACACACACACTGAGCCATGAAACCCACACACACCGAGCCATGCAACCCACACACACAAACACCGAGCCATGTAACCCACACTGAGCCATGCAACCTACACACACACACACACATTGAGCCATGAAACCCACACACACAGCGCCATGCAACCCACACACACCGAGCCATGCAACCATCACACACACACACACACACACAGAGCCATGCAACCCAAACACACCGAGCCATGCAACACACACACACTGAGCCATGCAACACACACACACACACCGAGCCATGCAACCCACACACACCGAGCCATGCAACCCACACACACCGAGCCATGCAACCCACACACACTGAGCCATGCAACCCACACACACTGAGCCATGCAACCCACACACACCGAGCCATGCAACCCACACACACTGAGCCATGCAACCCACACACACTGAGCCATGCAACCCACACACACTGAGCCATGCAACCCACACACACTGAGCCATGCAACACACACACACTGAGCCATGCAACACACTGAGCCATGCAACACACTGAGCCATGCAACACACTGAGCCATGCAACACACTGAGCCATGCAACACACTGAGCCATGCAACACACTGAGCCATGCAACACATACACACACACACACACACACACACACACACTAAGCCATGCAACACACACACAACGAGCCATGCAACCCACACACACACACTGAGCCATGCAACCCACACACACACACTGAGCTATGCAACCCACACACACACTGAGCCATGCAACCCACACACACACTGAGCCATGCAACCCACACACACACTGAGCCATGCAACCCACACACACACACACAAACACACTGAGCCATGCAACCCACACACACACACTGAGCCATGCAACCCACACACACACACACACACACTGAGCCATGCAACCCACTAACACATACTGAGCCATGCAACCCACACACACACACACTGAGCCATGCAACCCACACACACCGAGCCATGCAACCCACACACACACACCGAGCCATGCAACCCAAACACAAACTGAGCCATGCAACCATCACACACACACTGAGCCATGCAACCATCACACACACACACTGAGCCATGCAACCATCACACACACACACTGAGCCATGCAACCCACACAAACTGAGCCATGCAACCCACACACACTAAGCCATGCAAAACACACACACCTACCGAGCCATGCAAAACACACACACACATACCGAGCCATGCAAAACACACACACAACGAGCCATGCAACCCACACACACAGAGCCATCTAACCCACACACACTGAGCCATGCAACACACACACACACCGAGCCATGCAACACACACATACACCGAGCCATGCAAACCACACACACTGAGCCATGCAACCCCCCCTGCAAACACACACACCGGGCCATGCAAAACACACACACACACACACACACACACACCGAGCCATGCAACTCACACATACACACAACGAGCCATGCAACCCACACACACACACACCGAGCCATGCAACGAACACACACAACGAGCCATGCAACCCACACTGAGCCATGCAACCCACACTGAGCCATGCAACCATCACACACACACAGAGCCATGAAACCCACACACACCGAGCCATGCAACCCACACACACACACACACACCGAGCCATGCAACCATCAAACACAAACACACAGAGCCATGCAACCCACACACACTGAGCCATGCAACCCACACACACACACACCGAGCCATGCAACCCACACACACACACACACAGAGCCATGCAACCCACACACACACACACTGAGCCATGCAACCCACAAACACACACACACTGAGCCATGAAACCCACACACACACAGCGCCATGAAACCCACACACACACAGCGCCATGCAACCCACACACACAGAGCCATGCAACCATCAAACACACACACACAGAGCCATGCAACCCACACACACTGAGCCATGCAACCCACACACACACACACACACCGAGCCATGCAACCCACACACACACACCGAGCCATGCAACCCACACACACTGAGCCATGCAACACACACACACTGAGCCATGCAACACACACACACCACACTAAGCCATGCAACACACACACACCGAGCCATGCAACCCACACACACCGAGCCATGCAACCCACACACACACCGAGCCATGCAACCCACACACACTGAGCCATGCAACCCACACACACTGAGCCATGCAACCCACACACACACACACACACACTGAGCCATGCAACCCACTAACACATACTGAGCCATGCAACCCACACACACACACACTGAGCCATGCAACCCACACACACCGAGCCATGCAACCCACACACACACACCGAGCCATGCAACCCAAACACAAACTGAGCCATGCAACCATCACACACACACTGAGCCATGCAACCATCACACACACACACTGAGCCATGCAACCATCACACACACACACTGAGCCATGCAACCCACACAAACTGAGCCATGCAACCCACACACACTAAGCCATGCAAAACACACACACCTACCGAGCCATGCAAAACACACACACACATACCGAGCCATGCAAAACACACACACAACGAGCCATGCAACCCACACACACAGAGCCATCTAACCCACACACACTGAGCCATGCAACACACACACACACCGAGCCATGCAACACACACATACACCGAGCCATGCAAACCACACACACTGAGCCATGCAACCCCCCCTGCAAACACACACACCGGGCCATGCAAAACACACACACACACACACACACACACACCGAGCCATGCAACTCACACATACACACAACGAGCCATGCAACCCACACACACACACACCGAGCCATGCAACGAACACACACAACGAGCCATGCAACCCACACTGAGCCATGCAACCCACACTGAGCCATGCAACCATCACACACACACAGAGCCATGAAACCCACACACACCGAGCCATGCAACCCACACACACACACACACACCGAGCCATGCAACCATCAAACACAAACACACAGAGCCATGCAACCCACACACACTGAGCCATGCAACCCACACACACACACACCGAGCCATGCAACCCACACACACACACACACAGAGCCATGCAACCCACACACACACACACTGAGCCATGCAACCCACAAACACACACACACTGAGCCATGAAACCCACACACACACAGCGCCATGAAACCCACACACACACAGCGCCATGCAACCCACACACACAGAGCCATGCAACCATCAAACACACACACACAGAGCCATGCAACCCACACACACTGAGCCATGCAACCCACACACACACACACACACCGAGCCATGCAACCCACACACACACACCGAGCCATGCAACCCACACACACTGAGCCATGCAACACACACACACTGAGCCATGCAACACACACACACCACACTAAGCCATGCAACACACACACACCGAGCCATGCAACCCACACACACCGAGCCATGCAACCCACACACACACCGAGCCATGCAACCCACACAAACCGAGCCATGCAACCCACACAAACCGAGCCATGCAACCCACACACACTGAGCCATGCAACCCACACACACTGAGCCATGCAACCCACACACACTGAGCCATGCAACCCACACACACTGAGCCATGCAACCCACACACACTGAGCCATGCAACCCACACACACTGAGCCATGCAACCCACACACACTGAGCCATGCAACCCACACACACAGAGCCATGCAACCCACACACACAGAGCCATGCAACCCACACACACAGAGCCATGCAACCCACACACACAGAGCCATGGAACCCACACACACAGAGCCATGGAACCCACACACACAGAGGCATGCAACCCACACACACAGAGCCATGCAACCCACACACACACTCTGAGCCATGCAACCCACACACACACTGAGCCATGCAACCCACACACACACTGAGCCATGCAACCCACACACACACTGAGCCATGCAACCCACACACACACACACTGAGCCATGCAACCCCAAACACACACACACACACACACAGAGCCATGCAACCCAACACACACACACTGAGCCATGCAACCCCACACACACTGAGCCATGCAACCGCACAAACATACACACTGAGCCATGCAACCCCACAAACATACACACTGAGCCATGCAACCCCACAAACATACACACTGAGCCATGCAACCCCACAAACATACACACTGAGCCATGCAACCCCACAAACATACACACTGAGCCATGCAACCCCACAAACATACACACTGAGCCATGCAACCCTCACACACACACGCAACCCCCACACACTGAGCCATGCAACCCCCACTGGGCCATGCAACCCCCACTGGGCCATGCAACCCCCACTGGGCCATGCAACCCACAGACCACTTCTCAGTTCCTATGCTTCCTGGCTGATGTTTTGGTCACGACTTGCAGACTTGTTTTTGATTTGCTGTGCGTTTTGTTGCCAACCTGTTTTGCTACCTGACAAATTTACGGTTTTTACTTTTTAATTACCGTTTATATTTTTGTTTTTACCTACTCAACTTTTTCACTCCGGACGCTTTATCTGGACACGGTTCGTCAGGACCTCCAACAGCCAAAGCTAAGTAGTAACAATAACATGATGCCTTCTAATTGCAGTCGCTGTACTCGCCTTACGGCGAGGATAGCTGTGCTACAAGCCCAGCTTCAGACGCAATCGCTAGACAAGGGTCATTTCAGTGTAGGAAAGGATGAAACCGCGTCTGTGCCACCAGTAAGTACAGATAGTAGTATAAATCCCCTGGCACAGTCCCCGCAGCCGGACAACTTTCTCACGGTTTCTGGAAGGAAATGCTGTAGGAACGCTCAACCGGTGTCGCTCATTCAGCCGACAGAAACTTTAAACCGGTTTTCCCCATTAAGCAGCGGGTCGGAGTCAGAGGCCGAGTCTTCTCTGGTCTCTACTCCTCCCGTTACGGGGTCTGAGACGCCGAAGCTTCCCACCATTAGCTCTGACAAATTGAAAACTCTAGTCATTGGCGACTCCATTACCCGCAGTATTAAACTTAAAACAAATCATCCAGCGATCATACACTGTTTACCGGGGGGCAGGGCTACCGACGTTAAGGCTAATCTGAAGATGGTGCTGGCTAAAGCTAAAACTGGCGAGTGTAGAGAGTATAGAGATATTGCTATCCACGTCGGCACCAACGATGTTAGGATGAAACAGTCAGTGATCACCAAGCGCAACATAGCATCTGCGTGTAAATCAGCTAGAAAGATGTGTCGGCATCGAGTAATTGTCTCTGGCCCCCTCCCAGTTAGGGGGAGTGATGAGCTTGACAGCAGAGTCTCACAACTCAATTGCTGGTTGAAAACTGTTTTCTGCCCCCTCCCAAAAGATAGAATTTGTAGATAATTGGCCCTCTTTCTGGGACTCTCCCACAAACAGGATCAAGCCTGACCTGCTGAGGAGTGACGGACTCCATCCTAGCTGGAGGGGTGCTCTCATTTTATCTACTAACATAGACAGGGCTCTAACTCCTCTAGCTCCACAATGAAATAGGGTGCAGGCCAGGCAGCAGGCTGTTAGCCAGCCTGCCAGCATAGTGGAGTCTGCCATTGAGACATTGCCATTGAGACCGTGTCTGTGCCTCGACCTGGGTTGGGCAAAACTAAACATGGCGGTGTTCGCCTTAGCAATCTCACTAGGATAAAGACCACCTCCATTCCTGTCATTATTAAAAGAGATCATGATACCTCACATCTCAAAATAGGGCTACTTAATGTTAGATCCCTTACTTCAAAGGCAATTATAGTCAATGAACTAATCACTGATCATAATCTTGATGTGATTGGCCTGACTGAAACATGGCTTAAGCCTGATGAATCTACTGTGTTAAATGAGGCCTCACCTCCTGGCTACACTAGTGACCATATCCCCCGTGCATCTCGCAAAGGCGGAGGTGTTGCTAACATTTACGATAGCAAATTTCAATTTACAAAAAAAAAAAATGACGTTTTCGTCTTTTGAGCTTCTAGTCATGAAATCTATGCGGCCTACTCAATCACTTTTTATAGCTACTGTTTACAGGCCTCCTGGGCCATATACAGCGTTCCTCAATGAGTTCCCTGAATTACTATCGGACCTTGTAGTCATAGCGGATAATATTCTAATCTTTGGTGACTTTAATATTCACATGGAAAAGTCCACAGACCCACTCCAAAAGGCCTTCAGAGCCATCATCGACTCAGTGGGTTTTGTCCCATGGAATAAATGTTGTGGATCTTAATGTTTTTCCTCATAATCCTGGACTATCGGACCACCATTTTATTACGTTTGCAATTGCAACAAATAATCTGCTCAGACCCCAACCAAGGATCATCAAAAGTCGTGCTATAAATTCACAGACAACACAAAGATTCCTTGATGTCCTTCCAGATTCCCTCTGTCTACCCAAGGACGCCAGAGGACAAAAATCAGTTAACCACCTAACTGAGGAACTCAATTTAACCTTGCGCAATACCCTAGATGCAGTTGCACCCCTAAAAACTAAAAACATTTCTCATAAGAAACTAGCTCCCTGGTACACAGAAAATACCCGAGCTCTGAAGCAAGCTTCCAGAAAATTGGAACGGAAATGGTGCCACACCAAACTGGAAGTATTCCGACTAGCTTGGAAAGACTACTGTGCACTACCGAAGAGCCCTTACTGCTGCTCGATCATCCTATTTTTCTAACTTAATTGAGGAAATTAAGAACAATCCGAAATTCCTTTTTGATACTGTCGCAAAGCTAACTAAAAAGCAGCATTCCCCAAGAGAGGATGACTTTCACTTTAGCAGTGATAAATTCATGAACTTCTTTGAGGAAAAGATTATGATTATTAGAAAGCAAATTACGGACTCCTCCTTAAATCTGCGTATTCCTTCAAAGCTCAGTTGTCCTGAGTCTGCACAACTCTGCCAGGACCTAGGATCAAGAGAGACGCTCAAGTGTTTTAGTACTATATCTCTTGACACAATGATGAAAATAATCATGGCCTCTAAACCTTCAAGCTGCATACTGGACCCTATTCCAACTAAACTACTGAAAGAGCTGCTTCCTGTGCTTGGCCCTCCTATGTTGAACATAATAAACGGCTCTCTATCCACCGGATGTGTACCAAACTCACTAAAAGTGGCAGTAATAAAGCCTCTCTTGAAAAAGCCAAACCTTGACCCAGAAAATATAAAAAACTATTGGCCTATATCGAATCTTCCATTCCTCTCAAAAATTTTAGAAAAGGCTGTTGCGCAACAACTCACTGCCTTCCTGAAGACAAACAATGTATACGAAATGCTTCAGTCTGGTTTTAGACCCCATCATAGCACTGAGACTGCACTTGTGAAGGTGGTAAATTACCTTTTAATGGCATCGGACCGAGGCTCTGCATCTGTCCTCGTGCTCCTAGACCTTAGTGCTGCTTTTGATACCATCGATCACCACATTCTTTTGGAGAGATTGGAAACCCAAATTGGTCTACACGGACAAGTTCTGGCCTGGTTTAGATCTTATCTGTCGGAAAGATATCAGTTTGTCTCTGTGAATGGTTTGTCCTCTGACAAATCAACTGTAAATTTCGGTGTTCCTCAAGGTTCCGTTTTAGACCACTATTGTTTTCACTATATATTTTACCTCTTGGGGATGTTATTCGAAAACATAATGTTAACTTTCACTGCTATGCGGATGACACACAGCTGTACATTTCAATGAAACATGGTGAAGCCCCAAAATTGCCCTTGCTAGAAGAATGTGTTTCAGACATAAGGAAGTGGATGGCTGCAAACTTTCTACTTTTAAACTCGGACAAAACAGAGATGCTTGTTCTAGGTCCCAAGAAACAAAGAGATCTTCTGTTGAATCTGACAATTAATCTTAAAGGTTGTACAGTCGTCTCAAATAAAACTGTGAAGGACCTCGGCGTTACTCTGGACCCTGATCTCTCTTTTGAAGAACATATCAAGACCATTTCAAGGACAGCTTTTTTCCATCTACGTAACATTGCAAAAATCAGAAACCTTCTGTCCAAAAATGATGCAGAAAAATTAATCCATGCTTTTGTCACTTCTAGGTTAGACTACTGCAATGCTCTACTTTCCGGCTACCCGGATAAAGGACTAAATAAACTTCAGTTGGTGCTAAATACGGCTGCTAGAATCCTGACTAGAACCAAAAAATTTGATCATATTACTCCAGTGCCAGCCTCTCTACACTGGCTTCCTGTCAAAGCAAGGGCTGATTTCAAGGTTTTACTGCTAACCTACAAAGCATTACATGGGCTTGCTCCTACCTATCTCTCTGATTTGGTCCTGCCATACATACCTACACGTACGCTACGGTCACAAGACGCAGGCCTCCTAATTGTCCCTAGAATTTCTAAGCAAACAGCTGGAGGCAGGGCTTTCTCCTATAGAGCTCCATTTTTATGGAACGGTCTGCCTACCCATGTCAGAGACGCAAACTCGGTCTCAACCTTTAAGTCTCTACTGAAGACTCATCTCTTCAGTGGGTCATATGATTGAGTGTAGTCTGGCCCAGGAGTGGGAGGGTGAACGGAAAGGCTCTGGAGCAACAAACCGCCCTTGCTGTCTCTGCCTGGCCGGTTCCCCTCTTTCCACTGGGATTCTCTGCCTCTAACCCTATTACAGGGGCTGAGTCACTGGCTTACTGGGGCTCTCTCATGCCGTCCCTGGAGGGGGTGCGTCACCTGAGTGGGTTGATTCACTGATGTGGTCATCCTGTCTGGGTTGGCGCCCCTCCCCCCCCGGGGTTGTGCCGTGGCGGAGGTCTTTGTGGGCTATACTCAGTCTTGTCTCAGGATGGTAAGTTGGTGGTTGAAGATATCCCTCAAATGGTGTGGGGGCTGTGCTTTGGCAAAGTGGGTGGGGTTATATCCTTCCTGTTTGGCCCTGTCCGGGGGTGTCCTCGGATGGGGCCACAGTGTCTCCTGACCCCTCCTGTCTCAGCCTCCAGTATTTATGCTTCAGTAGTTTTTGTGTCGGGGGGCTAGGGTCAGTTTGTTATATCTGGAGTACTTCTCCTGTCCTATTCGGTGTCCTGGGTGAATCTAAGTGTGCGTTCTCTAATTCTCTCCTTCTCTCTTTCTCTCTCTCGGAGGACCTGAGCCCTAGGACCATGCCCCAGGACTACCTGACATGATGACTCCTTGCTGTCCCCAGTCCACCTGGCCGTGCTGCTGCTCCAGTTTCAACTGTTCTGCCTTATTATTATTCGACCATGCTGGTCATTTATGAACATTTGAACATCTTGGCCATGTTCTGTTATAATCTCCACCCGGCACAGCCAGAATGAGGACTGTCCATCCCACATATGCTCTCTCTAATTCTCTCTTTCTTTCTCTCTCTCGGAGGACCTGATCCCTAGGACCATGCCCCAGGAATACCTGACATGATGACTCCTTGCTGTCCCCAGTACACCTGACTGTGCTGCTGCTCCAGTTTCAACTGTTCTGCCTTATTATTATTCGACCATGCTGGTCATTTATGAACATCTTGACCATGTTCTGTTATAATCTCCACCCGGCACAGCCAGAAGAGGACTGGCCATCCCACATAGCCTGGTTCCTCTCTAGGTTTCCTCCTAGGTTTTGGCCTTTCTAGGGAGTTTTTCCTAGCCACCGTGCTTCTACACCTGCATTGCTTGCTGTTTGGGGTTTTAGGCTGGGTTTCTGTACAGCACTTTGAGATATCAGCTGATGTACGAAGGGCTATATAAATACATTTGATTTGATTTGAACCCCCACTGGGCCATGCAACCCACACACACACCCACACACACTGAGCCATGCAAAACACACACACACACACACACACACTGAGCCATGAAACCCACCCACACACACACTGAGCCATGCAACCCACACACACACGCAACCCACACACACTGAGCCATGCAACCCCACACACACTGAGCCATGCAACCCACACACACACACTGAGCCATGCAACCCACACACACACTGAGCCATGCACACACACACACACTGAGCCATGCAACCCCAAACACGGAGCCATGCAACCCACACTGAGCCATGCAACCCACACACACACTGAGCCATGCAACCCCACACACACCGAGCCATTTAACACCACACAGACACACCGAGCCATGCAACCCCACACACACACCGAGCCATGCAACCCCCCACACACACACCGAGCCATGCAACCCCCCACACATACACACACTGAGCCATGCAACCCCACACACACACACTGAGTCATGCAACACCACACACACTGAGCCATGCAACCCAACACACACACAGAGCCATGCTACCGCAAAAACATACACACTGAGCCATGCAACACTACAAACATAGACACTGAGCCATGCAACCCCACAAACATACACACCGAGCCAGGCAACCCCACACACACACACCGAGCCAGGCAACCCCACACACACACACCGAGCCAGGCAACCCCACACACACACACACACACCGAGCCATGCAACCTCACACACACACACACCGAGCCATGCAACCCCACACACACACACCGAGCCATGCAACCCCACACACACACACACACACCGAGCCATGCAACCCCACACACACACACACCGAGCCATGCAACCCCACACACACACACCGAGCCATGCAACCCCACACACACACACCGAGCCATGCAACCCCACACACACAGAGCCATGCAAACCCACAAACACACACAGAGCCATGCAACCCCACACACACACACACACTGAGCCATGCAACCCCACACACACACACACACACTGAGCCATGCAACACCACACACACACACACACTGAGTCATGCAACCCAACACACACACACTGAGCCATGCAACCCAACACACACACACACTGAGCCATGCAACCCCACACACATTGAGCCATGCAACCGCACAAACTTACACACTGAGCCATGCAACACCACAAACATAGACACTGAGCCATGCAACCCCACAAACATAGACACTGAGCCATGCAACCCCACAAACATACACACTGAGCCATGCAACCCCCACACACACACACACGCAACCCCCACACAGAGCCATGCAACCCCCACACACACACGCAACCCCCACACACACTGAGCCATGCAACCCCCACTGAGCCATGCAACCCCACACACACACACACACCGAGCCATGCAACCCCCCACACACACACACACCGAGCCATGCAACCCCCCACACACACACACACAGAGTCATGCAACACCACACACACACACACACTGAGCCATGCAACCCAACACACACACACTGAGCCATGCAACCCCACACACACTGAGCCATGCAACCGCACAAACATACACACTGAGCCATGCAACACTACACACAGACACTGAGCCATGCAACCCCACAAACATACACACCGAGCCATGCAACCTCACACACACACACACACCGAGCCATGCAACCCCCCCCACACACACACACCGAGCCATGCAACCCCCCCCACACACACACACCAAGCCATGCAACCCCACACACACACACACACCGAGCCATGCAACCCCACACACACACACACACACCGAGCCATGCAACCCCACACACACACACACCGAGCCATGCAACCCCACACACACACACACCGAGCCATGCAACCCCACACACACACACCGAGCCATGCAACCCCACACACACAGAGCCATGCAACCCCACACACACAGAGCCATGCAACCCCACACACACACACACAGAGCCATGCAACCCCACACACACACACACACACTGAGCCATGCAACCCCACACACACACACACACACTGAGCCATGCAACCCCACACACACACACACACACTGAGCCATGCAACCCCACACACACACACACACACACTGAGCCATGCAACACCACACACACACACTGAGTCATGCAACCCAACACACACACACTGAGCCATGCAACCCCACACACATTGAGCCATGCAACCGCACAAACATACACACTGAGCCATGCAACACCACAAACAGACACTGAGCCATGCAACCCCACACACATTGAGCCATGCAACCCCACAAACATACACACTGAGCCATGCAACCCCCACACACACACACAAAACCCCCACACACTGAGCCATGCAACCCCCACACACACACGCAACCCCCACACACACTGAGCCATGCAACCCCCACTGGGCCATGCAACCAACACACACACACCCACACACACTGAGCCATGCAACACACACACACACACTGAGCCATGCAACCCACCCACACACACACACACACTGAGCCATGCAACCCACCCACACACACGTAACCCACACACACTGAGCCATGCAACCCCACACACACTGAGCCATGCAACCCACACACACACTGAGCCATGCAAACCACACACACACTGAGCCATGCAACCCACACACACACTGAGCCATGCAACCCACACACACACACACACCAACACTGAGCCATGCAACCCCACACACACCCACACTGAGCCATGCAACCCCCCACACAAACACACACAGAGCCATGCAACCCCACAAACACACACAGAGCCATGCAACCCCACACACACAGAGCCATGCAACCCCACAAACACACACAGAGCCATGCAACCCCACACACACACACACACACACACACACACACTGAGCCATGCAACCCCACACACACACACACACACTGAGCCATGCAACACCACACACACACACACTGAGCCATGCAACCCAACACACACACACTGAGCCATGCAACCCAACACACACACACTGAGCCATGCAACCGCACAAACATACACACTGAGCCATGCAACACCACAAAAATAGACACTGAGCCATGCAACCCCACAAACATACACACTGAGCCATGCAACCCCCCCACATACACACACGCAACCCCCACACACACACACACGCAACCCCCACACACATAGCCATGCAACCCCCACACACACACGCAACCCCCACACACACACGCAACACCCACACACACTGAGCCATGCAACCCCCACTGAGCCATGCAACCCAACACACACACACACACCGAGCCATGCAACCCCACACAGACACACCGAGCCATGCAACCCCCCACACACACACACACACCGAGCCATGCAACCCCCCACACACACACACACCGAGCCATGCAACCCCCCACACACACAAACACACTGAGTCATGCAACACCACACACACACTGAGCCATGCAACCCAACACACACACACTGAGCCATGCAACCCCACACACACTGAGCCATGCAACCGCACAAACATACACACTGAGCCATGCAACACTACACACAGACACTGAGCCATGCAACCCCCCCCACACACACACACGAGCCATGCAACCCCCCCCACACACACACACCGAGCCATGCAACCCCACACACACACCGAGCCATGCAACCCCACACACACACACCGAGCCATGCAACCCCACACACACACACACACCGAGCCATGCAACCCCACACACACACCGAGCCATGCAACCCCACACACACACACCGAGCCATGCAACCCCACACACACAGAGCCATGCAACCCCACACACACAGAGCCATGCAACCCCACACACACAGAGCCATGCAACCCCACACACACAGAGCCATGCAACCCCACACACACACACACAGAGCCATGCAACCCCACACACACACACACACACACACACACACACACACACTGAGCCATGCAACCCCACACACACACACACACACTGAGCCATGCAACCCCACACACACACACACACACACTGAGCCATGCAACACCACACACACACACACTGAGCCATGCAACCCCACACACATTGAGCCATGCAACCGCACAAACATACACACTGAGCCATGCAACACCACAAACATAGACACTGAGCCATGCAACCCCACAAACATACACACTGAGCCATGCAACCCCCCCACACACACACGCAACCCCCACACACTGAGCCATGCAACACCCACACACACGCAACCCCCACACACACTGAGCCATGCAACCCCCACTGGGCCATGCAACCCACACACACACCCACACACACTGAGCCATGCAACACACACACACACACTGAGCCATGCAACCCACCCACACACACACACTGAGCCATGCAACCCACCCACACACAAACGCAACCCACACACACTGAGCCTTGCAACCCACACACACACTGAGCCATGCAACCCACACACACACTGAGCCATGCAACCCACACACACACTGAGCCATGCAACCCACACACACACACACACACACACCAACACTGAGCCATGCAACCCCACACACACCCACACTGAGCCATGCAACCCCCCACACACACACACACCGAGCCATGCAACCCCCCCCACACACACACACACACTGAGCCATGCAACCCCACACACACACTGAGTCATGCAACACCACACACACACACACACACTGAGCCATGCAACCCAACACACACACACTGAGCCATGCAACCCCACACACACTGAGCCATGCAACCGCACAAACATACACACTGAGCCATGCAACACTACACACATAGACACTGAGCCATACAACCCCACAAACATACACACCGAGCCATGCAACCCCACACACACACACCGAGCCATGCAACCCCCCCACACACACACACACCGAGCCATGCAACCCCACACACACACACCGAGCCAAGCAACCCCACACACACACACCGAGCCATGCAACCCCACACACACACACACCGAGCCATGCAACCCCACACACACACACAGAGCCATGCAACCCCACACACACACACACAGAGCCATGCAACCCCACACACACACACAGAGCCATGCAACCCCACACACACAGAGCCATGCAACCCCACACACACAGAGCCATGCAACCCCACACACACAGAGCCATGCAACCCCACACACACAGAGCCATGCAACCCCACACACACAGAGCCATGCAACCCCACACACACACACACACACACACTGAGCCATGCAACCATACACACACACACACACTGAGTCATGCAACCCAACACACACACACACTGAGCCATGCAACCCAACACACACACACTGAGCCATGCAACCCCACACACATTGAGCCATGCAACCGCAAAAACATACACACTGAGCCATGCAACACCACGAACATAGACACTGAGCCATGCAACACCACAAACATAGACACTGAGTCATGCAACCCCACAAACATACACACTGAGCCATGCAACCCCCACACACACACACACGCAACCCCCACACACTGAGCCATGCAACCCCCACACACACACGCAACCCCCACACACACTGAGCCATGCAACCCCCACTGGGCCATGCAACCCACACACACACCCACACACACTGAGCCATGCAACACACACACACACACACACTGAGCCATGCAACCCACCCACACACACTGAGCCATGCAACCCACCCACACAAACGCAACCCACACACACTGAGCCATGCAACCCCACACACACTGAGCCATGCAACCCACACACACACTGAGCCATGCAACCCCCCACACAAACACACTGAGCCATGCAACCCACACACACACACACACACCGAGCCATACAACCCACAGACACACAAACACACCGAGCCATGCAACACACACACACACCGAGCCATGCAACCCAACCACACACACACACCGAGCCATGCAACCCACACACACCAAGCCATGCAACCCACACACACCAAGCCATGCAACCCACACACACACACACACCGAGCCATGCAGCCCACACACACCGAGCCATGCAACCCACACACACACACACACCGAGCCATGCAACCCCAACACACACACCGAGCCATGACACCCACACACACACCGAGCCATGACACCCACACACACACCGAGCCATGCAACCCACACACACACACACACACCGAGCCATGCAACCCACACACACACACACCGAGCCATGCAACCCACACACACACACACCGAGCCATGCAACCCACACACACACACACCGAGCCATGCAACCCACACACACAGAGTCATGCAACCCCACAAACATACACACTGAGCCATGCAACCCCCACACACACACACACGCAACCCCCACACACTGAGCCATGCAACCCCCACACACACACGCAACCCCCACACACACTGAGCCATGCAACCCCCACTGGGCCATGCAACCCACACACACACCCACACACACTGAGCCATGCAACACACACACACACAAACTGAGCCATGCAACCCACCCACACACACTGAGCCATGCAACCCACCCACACAAACGCAACCCACACACACTGAGCCATGCAACCCCACACACACTGAGCCATGCAACCCACACACACACTGAGCCATGCAACCCACACACACACTGAGCCATGCAACCCACACACACACACCAACACTAAGCAATGCAACACCACACACACCCACACTGAGCCATGTAACCCCACACACACACACAGACTGAGCCATGCAACCCCACACACACACACACTGAGCCATGCAACCCCCCACACACACACACACTGAGCCATGCAACCCCACACACACACACACACTGAGCCATGCAACCCCCCCACACACACACTGAGCCATGCAACCCCACACACACTGAGCCATGCAACCCCACACACACACACACACACTGAGCCATGCAACCCCCCACACACACACACTGAGCCATGCAACCCACACACACACACACACACCGAGCCATACAACCCACAGACACACAAACACACCGAGCCATGCAACCCACACACACACCGAGCATGCAACCCAACCACACACACACACCGAGCCATGCAACCCACACACACACACACCGAGCCATGCAACCCACACACACCAAGCCATGCAACCCACACACACACACCGAGCCATGACACCCACACACACACCGAGCCATGCAACCCACACACACACACCGAGCCATGACACCCACACACACACCGAGCCATGACACCCACACACACACCGAGCCATGCAACCCACACACACCGAGCCATGCAACCCACACACACACACACTGAGCCATGCAACCCACATACACTGAGCCATGCAACCCACACACACTGAGCCATGCAACCCCCCCCCCACACACACACACTGAGCCATGCAACCCACAAACACACACACTGAGCCATGCAACCCACACACACAGCCATGCAACCCACACACACACTGAGCCATGCAACCCACAAACACACACACTGAGCCATGCAACCCACAAACACACACACTGAGCCATGCAACCCACACACACACACTGAGCCATGCAACCCACACACACACACACACACACTGAGCCATGCAACCCCCACACACACACTGAGCCATGCAACCCACACACACACACTGAGCCATGCAACCCACACACACACACTGAGCCATAGAACCCACACACACACTGAACCATGCAACCCACACACACACTGAACCATGCAACCCACACTCACACACACTGAGCCAAGCAACCCACACACACACACTGAGCCATGCAACCCACACACACACTGAGCCATGCAACCCACACACACTGAGCCATGCAACCCACACACACTGAGCCATGCAACCCACACACTGAGCCATGCAACCCACACACACACACTGAGCCATGAAACCCACACACACACTGAGCCATGCAACCCCCACTGAGCCATGCAACCCCCCACACACACATGCAACCCACACACACTGAGCCATGCAACCCACACACACACACACAGAGCCATGCAACACACACACACACACACACACAAAATCAAAGCCATGCAACCCACACACACTGAGCCATGCAAACCCACACACACCGAGCCATGCAACCCACACACACACACACACACACCGAGCCATGCAACCCACACACACACACCGAGCCATGCAACCCACACAGAGAGCCATGCAACCCACACACACCGAGCCATGCAACCCACACACACCGAGCCATGCAACCCACACACACAGAGCCATGCAACCCACACACACACACACCGAGCCATGCAACCCACACACACACACCGAGCCATGCAACCCACACACACCGAGCCATGCAACCCACACACACACACACACCGAGCCATACAACCCACACACACACACACACACACACCGAGCCATGAAACCCACACACACACCGAGCCATGCAACCCACACACACACACACACACCGAGCCATGCAACCCACACACACACCGAGCCATGCAACCCACACACACACACCGAGCCATGACACCCACACACACACACCGAGCCATGACACTTACACACACACACTGAGCCATGACACCCACACACACACACTGAGCCATGACACCCACACACACACACTGAGCCATGACACCCACACACACACACTGAGCCATGACACCCACACACACACCGAGCCATGCAACCCACACACACACACCGAGCCATGACACCCACACACACACCGAGCCATGCAACCCACACACACACACCGAGCCATGCAACCCACAAACACACCCACACACACACTGAGCCATGCAACACACACACCCACACACTGAGCCATGCAACCCCCACACACACGCAACCCACACACACTGAGCCATGCAACCCCAACTGAGCCATGCATCCCCCACTGAGCCATGCAAACCCCACTGAGCCATGCAACCCCTACTGAGCCATGCAACCCCCACTGAGCCATGCAACCCCCACTGAGCAGTGCAACCCCCCCCCCACACACACACGCAACCCACACACACTGAGCCATGCAACCCACACACACACACACACACACAGAGCCATGCAACGCACACACACCGAGCCATGCAACCCACACACACCGAGCCATGCAACCCACACACACACACACACACACCGAGCCATGCAACCCACACACACCGAGCCATGCAACCCACACACACACACACACACACCGAGCCATGCAACCCACACACACACACACACAGAGCCATGCAACCCAACCACACACACACACCGAGCCATGACACCCACACACACACACCGAGCCATGACACCCACACACACACACACCGAGCCATGACACCCACACACACACAACGAGCCATGACACCCACACACACACACCGAGCCATGACACCCACACACACACACCGAGCCATGCAACCCACACACACACACCAAGCCATGCAACCCACACACACACACCGAGCCATGCAACCCACACACACATACCGAGCCATGCAACCCACACACACACCGAGCCATGCAACCCCCACACACACACACACACACACACACACACCGAGCCATGCAACCCACACACACCGAGCCATGCAACCCACACACACTGAGCCATGCAACCCACACACACTGAGCCATGCAACCCCCCCCCCCCCACACACACACACTGAGCCATGCAACCCACACACACACTGAGCCATGCAACCCACACACACACACACATTGAGCCATGCAACCCACACACACACTGAGCCATGCAACCCACACACACACACTGAGCCATGCAACCCATACACACAGAGCCATGCAACCCACACACACAATCCGAGCCATGACACCCACACACACACCGAGCCATGACACCCACACACACACACTGAGCCATGACACCCACACACACACACCGAGCCATGCAACCCACACACACACCGAGCCATGCAACCCCCACTGGGCCATGCAACCCACACATACACACCCACACACACTGAGCCATGCAACACACACACCCACACACTGAGCCGTGCAACCCCCACACACACGCAACCCACACACACTGAGCCATGCAACCCCAACTGAGCCATGCATCCCCCACTGAGCCATGCAAACCCCACTGAGCCATGCAACCCCCACTGAGCCATGCAACCCCCACTGAGCAGTGCAACCCCCCCCACACACACACACACACACACACCGAGCCATGCAACCCACACACACAGAGCCATGCAACCCACACACACACACACACCGAGCCATGCAACCCACACACACCGAGCCATGCAACCCACACACACACACACACACACACACCGAGCCATGCAACCCACACACACACACACAGAGCCATGCAACCCAACCACACACACACACAGAGCCATGCAACCCACACACACACACCGAGCCATGCAACCCACACACACACACACACCGAGCCATGCAACCCCCACACACACCGAGCCATGCAACACACACACACACACTGAGCCATGCAACCCACACACACTGAGCCATGCAACCCACACACACTGAGCCATGCAACCCACACACACTGAGCCATGCAACCCACACACACTGAGCCATGCAACCCACACACACACACACACACTGAGCCATGCAACCCACACACACACACACATTGAGCCATGCAACCCACACACACACACACACATTGAGCCATGCAACCCACACACACACACACACATTGAGCCATGCAACCCACACACACACACATTGAGCCATGCAACCCACACACACACACACACACACTGAGCCATGCAACCCACACACACACACTGAGCCATGCAACCCACACACACACTGAGCCATGCAACCCACACACACACACACTGAACCATGCAACCCACACACACACACAGAGCCAAGCAACCCACACACACACACACACTGAACCATGCAACCCACACACACACACTGAGCCAAGCAACCCACACACACACACACACTGAGCCAAGCAACCCACACACACACACTGAGCCATGCAACCCACACACACACACTGAGCCATGCAACCCACACACACTGAGCCATGCAACCCACACACACTGAGCCATGCAACCCACACACACACACACACACTGAGCCATGCAACCCACACACACACACACACACACTGAGCCATGCAACCCACACACACACACTGAGCCATGCAACCCACACACACACACTGAGCCATGCAACCCACACGCACACACACTGAGCCTTGCAACCCACACACACACACACACACTGAGCCATGAAACCCACACACACACACTGAGCCATGCAACCCCCACTGAGCCATGCAACCCCCCCAGACACACACGCAACCCACACACACTGAGCCATGCAACCCACACACACACACAGAGCCATGCAACACACACACACAAACACCGAGCCATGCAACCCACACACACACACCGAGCCATGCAACCCACACACACACACCGAGCCATGCAACCCCAACACACACACCGAGCCATGCAACCCCAACACACACACACACACCGAGCCATGCAACCCACACACACACACACACACACCGAGCCATGCAACCCACACACACACACCGAGCCATGCAACCACACACACACACACCGAGCCATGCAACCCACACACACATACACACACACACCGAGCCATGCAACCCACACACACACACCGAGCCATGCAACCACACACACACACACCAAGCCATGCAACCCACACACACACACACCGAGCCATGCAACCCACACACACACACACCGAGCCATACAACCCACACACCGAGCCATACAACCCACACACACACACTGAGCAATGCAACCCACACACACACACACACACACACCGAGCCATGCAACCCACACACACACACGCACACACCGAGCCATGCAACCCACACACACACACCGAGCCATGCAACCCACACACACACACACCGAGCCATGCAACCCACACACACACACACCGAGCCATGACACCCACACACACACCGAGCCATGACACCCACACACACAAACTGAGCCATGACACCCACACACACACCGAGCCATGCAACCCACACACACCGAGCCATGCAACCCACACACACACCGACACACACTGAGCCATGCAACCCACCCATACACACACGCACACTGAGCCATGCAACCCCCACACACACGCAACCCACACACACTGAGCCATGCAACCCCACACACGCTGAGCCATGCAACCCCCCCCCCCCCCCACACACACACTGAGCCATGCAACCCCAAACACGGAGCCATGCAACCCACACTGAGCCATGCAACCAACACTGAGCCATGCAACCCACACACACACACTGAGCCATGCAACCCACACACACACACACACACACACTGAGCCATGCAACCCCACACACACACACACACACACTGAGCCATGCAACCCCACACACATACACACTGAGCCATGCAACCCACACACACACACACACTGAGCCATGCAACCCACACACACACACACTGAGACATGCAACCCCCACTGAGCCATGCAACCCCCCCACACTGAGCCATGCAACCCACACACACACAGAGCCATGCAACCCACACACACACAGAGCCATGCAACACACACACACACAGAGCCATGCAACACACACACACACGAGCCATGCAACCCACACACACTGAGCCATGCAAACCCACACACACCGAGCCATGCAACCGACACACACACACACACCGAGCCATGCAACCCACACACACACACACACCGAGCCATGCAACCCACACACACACACACACACACACACACACCGAGCCATGCAACCCACACACACACACACCGAGCCATGCAACCCACACACACACACACCGAGCCATGCAACCAACACACACACACACACACCGAGCCATGCAACCCACACACACACACACCGAGCCACGCAACCCACACACACACACACACACACACACACACACACACACCTAGCCACGCAACCCACACACACACACTGAGCCACGCAACCCCACACACACACACTGAGCCATGTACCCCACAAACACACACTGAGCCATGCAAACCCACACACACACACTGAGCCATGCAACCCCACAAACACACTGAGCAACGCAACCCCCCCCCCACACAAACACACTGAGCCATGCAACCCCCCCCACATACTGAGCCATGCAACCCCCCCACATACTGAGCCATGCAACCCCCCCCACAACACACACACTGAGCCATGCAACCCCCCCACACTGAGCCATGCAAGCCCCCCCACACACACACACTGAGCCATGCAACTCCCCACACAAACACACTGAGCCATGCAACCCCCCCCACACAAACACACTGAGCCATGCAACCCCCCCACACAAACACTGAGCCATGCAACCCCCCCACATACTGAGCCATGCAACCCCCCCCGAACACACACACACACTGAGCCATGCAACCCCAACACACACACACACCGAGCCATGCAACCCCAACACACACACACACACCGAGCCATGCAACCCCCCCCACACAAACACTGAGCCATGCAACCCCCCCCCCCACAAAAACACACACTGAGCCATGCAACCCCCCCCCACACACACACACACACCGAGCCATGCAACCCCAACACACACACACACCGAGCCATGCAACCCCAACACACACACACACACACACCGAGCCATGCAACCCCAACACACACACACACACACCGAGCCATGCAACCCCAACACACACACACACCGAGCCATGCAACCCAAACACACACACAATGAGCCATGCAACCCCCACATACACACACAGAGCCATGCAACCCCCCCCCACACACACACACTGAGCCATGCAACCCCCCCCCCCACACACACACACACACTGAGCCTTGCAACCCCCCCACACACTGAGCCATGCAACCCCCCCCCCCCACACACTGAGCCATGCAACCCCCCCACACCCACACACACACTGAGCCATGCAACCCCCCCACACACTGAGCCATAAAACCCCCCCCCCACACACACACACAGAGCCATGCAACCCCCCCCCACACACACACATAGAGACATGCAACCCCCCCACACACACACACTGAGCCATGCAACCCCCCACCCCACACACACACTGAGCCATGCAACCCCCCCACACACACACACAGAGACATGCAACCCCCCCACACTGAGCCATGACCCCCCCCCACACACACACACACTGAGCCATGCAACCCCCCACCCCACACACACACTGAGCCATGCTACCCACACACTGAGCCATGCTACCCACACACTGAGCAATGCAATCCACACACTGAGCCATGCAACCCCCCCCCCCCACACACACAGAGCCATGCTACCCACACACGGAGCCATGCAACCCACACACACACACTGAGCCATGCAACCCCCCCACACACACACACTGAGCCATGCAACCCCCCCCCACACGCACTGAGCCATGCAACCCCCCCACACACACTGAGCCATGCAACCCCCCCACACACTGAGCCATGCAACCCCCCCAAACACACACACACACTGAGCCATGCAACCTCCCCACACACTGAGCCATGCAAACCCCCCCCACACACACACTGAGCCATGCAACCCCCCCCACACACTGAGCCATGCAACACCCCCCCACACACACACTGAGCCATGCAACCCCCCCCACACACTGAGCCATGCAACACCCCCCCCCACACTGAGCCATGCAACACCCCCCCCCCCCACACACACACACACTGAGCCATGCAATCCCCCCCCACACACACACACACACTGAGCCATGCAACCCCCCCCCACACACACAGAGCCATGCAACCCCCCCACACACACACACACTGAGCCATGAAACCCCCCCCCACTGAGCAATGCAACCCACACTGAGCCATGCAACGCCAACACGCACTGAGCCATGCAACCCCCACACACACTGAGCCATGCAACCCCCACACACACTGAGCCATGCAACCCCCCACAAACACACACCGAGCCATGCAACCCCCCCACAAACACTGAGCCATGCTACCCACACACTGAGCCATGCAACCCCCCCACACACACACTGAGCCATGCAACCCCCCCACACACACACACTGAGCCATGCAACCCCCCCACACCCACACTGAGCCATGCAACCCCCCCCCCCCCCACACACACACACTGAGCCATGCAACCCCCCCCACACTGAGCCATGCAACCCCCCACACACACACACACAGAGCCATGCAACCCCCCAACAAACACTGAGCCATGCTACCCACACACTGAGCCATGCTACCCACACACTGAGCCATAAAACCCACACACTGAGCCATGCAACCCAAACACTGAGCCATGCAACCCCCCCACACACACACGCTGAGCCATGCAACCCCCCCCCCCACGCACACACTAAGCCATGCAACCCCCCCACACGCACACACTGAGCCATGCAACCCCCCCCACACACTGAGCCATGCAACCCCCCCCCACACACACACACTGAGCCATGCAACCCCCCCACACACTGAGCCATGCAACCTCCCCACACACTGAGCCATGCAACCCCCCCACACACTGAGCCATGCAACCCCCCCCACACACTGAGCCATGCAACCCCCCCCACACACTGAGCCATGCAACCCCCCCCCACACACTGAGCCATGCAACCCCCCCCCCACACACTGAGCCATGCAACCCCCCCACACAGACAGAGCCATGCAACCCCCACACACAAACACACACTGAGCAATGAAACCACCCCCCCCACACACACACACACACTGAGCAATGCAACCCACACTGAGCCATGCAACGCCCACACACACTGAGCCATGCAACCCCCACACACACTGAGCCATGCAACCCCCACACACACTGAGCCATGCAACCCCCACACACACACTGAGCCATGCAACCCCCCACAAACACACACCGAGCCATGCAACCCCACCACAAACACACACCGAGCCATGCAACCCCCCCACAAACACTGAGCCATGCTACCCACACACTGAGCCATGCAACCCCCCCACACACACACACTCACTGAGCCATACAAACCCCCCCCACACACACACACTGAGCCATGCAACCCCCCCCCCCACACACACTGCGCAATGCACCCCCCCACTGAGCCATGCAACCCCCCCACACACACACTGAACAATGCACCCCCCCACTGAGCCATGCAACCCACACACTGAGCCATTCACCCCCCCCCCCCACACACACACACACTGAGCCATGCAACCCCCCCACACACACACACACACAGAGCCATGCAACCCCCCCCCCACCACACACACTGAGCCATGCAACCCCCCCACCAAACACACTGAGCCATGCAACCCCCCCCCCCCACACACACTGGGCCATGCAACCCCCCCACACACTGAGCCATGCAACCCCCCCACACACTGAGCCATGCAACCCCCCCACACACTGAGCCATGCAACCCCCCCACACACTGAGCCATGCAACCCCCCCCACACACACACTGAGCCATGCAACCCCCCCACACACTGAGCCATGCAACCTCCCCACACACTGAGCCATTCAACCCCCCCACACACTGAGCCATGCAACCCCCCCCCCCCCACACACTGAGCCATGCAAACCCCCCCCACACACTGAGCCATGCAACCCCCCCCCCCACACACTGAGCCATGCAACCCCCCCACACAGACAGAGCCATGCAACCCCCACACACAAACACACACTGAGCCATGAAACCACCCCCCCACACACACACACTGAGCAATGCAACCCACACTGAGCCATGCAACGCCCACACACACTGAGTCATGCAACCCCCACACACACTGAGCCATGCAACCCCCACACACACTGAGCCATGCAACCCCCACACACACACTGAGCCATGCAACCCCCCACAAACACACACCGAGCCATGCAACCCCCCCACAAACACACACCGAGCCATGCAACCCCCCCACAAACACTGAGCCATGCAACCCCCCCACAAACACTGAGCCATGCTACCCACACACTGAGCCATGCAACCCCCCCACACACACACTCACTGAGCCATACAAACCCCCCCCCCCCACACACACACTGAGCCATGCAACCCCCCCCACACACACTGCGCAATGCACCCCCCCACTGAGCCATGCAACCCCCCCCCCCCCCCCCCCACACACTGAGCCATGCAACCCCCCCCCACACACACACACACTGAGCCATGCAACCCCCCCCACACACACTGAGCCATGAAACCCCCCCCACACACTGAGCCATGCAACCCCCCCACACACACACTGAGCCATGCAACCCCCCCACAAACACTGAGCCATGCAACCCACACACTGAGCCATGCAACCCACACACTGAGCCATGCAACCCACACACTGAGCCATGCAACCCCCCCCACACACACACTGAGCCATGCAACACCCCCAACACGCACACACTGAGCCATGCAACCCCCCCCCCCCCCCGCACACACTGAGCCATGCAACCCCCCCCCCCGCACACGCACACACTGAGCCATGCAACCCCCGCACACGCACCCCGCACACGCACACACTGAGCCATGCAACCCCCCCACACGCACACACAGAGCCATGCAACCCCCCCCCCCCCACACGCACACACAGAGCCATGCAACCCCCCCACCACACACACTGGGCCATGCAACCCCCCCACACACTGAGCCATGCAACCCCCCCACACACTGAGCCATGCAACCCCCCCACACACTGAGCCATGCAACCCCCCCACACACTGAGCCATGCAACCCCCCCACACACTGAGCCATGCAACCCCCCCCACACACACACACACACACACTGAGCCATGCAACCCCCCCCCCCACACACACACACAGCCATGCAACCCCCCCACACACTGAGCCATGCAACCCACACTGAGCCATGCAACCCCAACACACACACACACACCGAGCCATGCAACCCCAACACACACACACACCGAGCCATGCAACCCAAACACACACACAATGAGCCATGCAACCCCCACATACACACACAGAGCCATGCAACCCCCCCCCCCACACACACACACTGAGCCTTGCAACCCCCCCACACACTGAGCCATGCAACCCCCCCCACACACTGAGCCATGCAACCCCCCCACACCCACACACACACTGAGCCATGCAACCCCCCCACACACTGAGCCATGCAACCCCCCACACACACATACACAGAGCCATGCAACCCCCCCCACACACACACATAGAGACATGCAACCCCCCCACACTGAGCCATGACACCCCCCCCCCCACACACACACACTGAGCCATGCAACCCCCCACCCCACACACACACACACACACTGAGCCATGCAACCCCCCACCCCACACACACACTGAGCCATGCTACCCACACACTGAGCCATGCTACCCACACACTGAGCAATGCAATCCACACACTGAGCCATGCAACCCCCCCCCCCCCCACACACACAGAGCCATGCTACCCACACACGGAGCCATGCAACCCACACACACACACTGAGCCATGCAACCCCCCCACACACACACACTGAGCCATGCAACCCCACCCCCACACGCACACACACTGAGCCATGCAACCCCCCCACACACACTGAGCCATGCAACCCCCCCACACACTGAGCCATGCAACCCCCCCAAACACACACACACACTGAGCCATGCAACCTCCCCACACACTGAGCCATGCAAACCCCCCCCCACACACACACTGAGCCATGCAACCCCCCCCCCCCCCCACACACTGAGCCATGCAACACCCCCCCCCCCCCACACACACTGAGCCATGCAACCCCCCCCCACACACTGAGCCATGCAACACCCCCCCCCCACACACACACACACTGAGCCATGCAATCCCCCCCCCCACACACACACTGAGCCATGCAACCCCCCCCCCACACACACAGAGCCATGCAACCCCCCCACACACACACACACTGAGCCATGAAACCCCCCCCCCCCCCACTGAGCAATGCAACCCACACTGAGCCATGCAACCCCCCCAAACCCACACTGAGCCATGCAACCCCCCCCCCCACACACACACACTGAGCCATGCAACCCCCCCCACACTGAGCCATGCAACCCCCCACACACACACACACTGAGCCATGCTACCCACACACTGAGCCATGCTACCCACACACTGAGCCATAAAACCCACAAACTGAGCCATGCAACCCAAACACTGAGCCATGCAACCCCCCCACACACACACGCTGAGCCATGCAACCCCCCCCCCCCCACACACTGAGCCATGCAACCCCCCCCCCCCCCCACGCACACACTAAGCCATGCAACCCCCCCACACGCACACACTGAGCCATGCAACCCCCCCCACACACTGGGCCATGCAACCCCCCCCACACACTGGGCCATGCAACCCCCCCACACACTGAGCCATGCAACCCCCCCACACACTGAGCCATGCAACCCCCCCACACACTGAGCCATGCAACCCCCCCCACACACACACTGAGCCATGCAACCCCCCCACACACTGAGCCATGCAACCTCCCCACACACTGAGCCATGCAACCCCCCCACACACTGAGCCATGCAACCCCCCCCCCCCACACACTGAGCCATGCAACCCCCCCACACACACACACACTGAGCCATGAAACCACCCCCCCCCCCCCCCCACACACACACACTGAGCAATGCAACCCACACTGAGCCATGCAACGCCCACACACACTGAGCCATGCAACCCCCACACACACTGAGCCATGCAACCCCCACACACACACTGAGCCATACAACCCCCCACAAACACACACCGAGCCATGCAACCCCCCCACAAACACACACCGAGCCATGCAACCCCCCCACAAACACTGAGCCATGCTACCCACACACTGAGCCATGCAACCCCCCCACACACACACACTCACTGAGCCATACAAACCCCCCCCCCCACACACACACTGAGCCATGCAACCCCCCCCCACACACACTGCGCAATGCACCCCCCCACTGAGCAATGCAACCCCCCCACACACACACTGAGCAATGCACCCCCCCACTGAGCCATGCAACCCACACACTGAGCCATGCACCCCCCCCCCCCACACACACATGTGAGCCATGCAACCCCCCCCCCCACCACACACACTGAGCCATGCAACCCCCCCACCAAACACACTGAGCCATGCAACCCCCCCCACACACTGGGCCATGCAACCCCCCCACACACTGAGCCATGCAACCCCCCCACACACTGAGCCATGCAACCCCCCCACACACTGAGCCATGCAACCCCCCCCACACACACACTGAGCCATGCAACCCCCCCACACACTGAGCCATGCAACCTCCCCACACAATGAGCCATGCAACCCCCCCACACACTGAGCCATGCAACCCCCCCCCCCCACACACTGAGCCATGCAACCCCCCCCCCCCCACACACTGAGCCATGCAACCCCCCCCCCCACACACTGAGCCATGCAACCCCCCCCCCCACACACTGAGCCATGCAACCCCCCCACACAGACAGAGCCATGAAACCACCCCCCCCCACACACACACACACACACACACACTGAGCAATGCAACCCACACTGAGCCATGCAACGCCCACACACACTGAGTCATGCAACCCCCACACACACTGAGCCATGCAACCCCCACACACACTGAGCCATGCAACCCCCACACACACACTGAGCCATGCAACCCCCCACAAACACACACCGAGCCATGCAACCCCCCCACAAACACACACCGAGCCATGCAACCCCCCCACAAACACTGAGCCATGCAACCCCCCCACAAACACTGAGCCATGCTACCCCCCCACAAACACTGAGCCATGCTACCCACACACTGAGCCATGCAACCCCCCCACACACACACTCACTGAGCCATACAAACCCCCCCCCACACACACACACTGAGCCATGCAACCCCCCCCCACACACACTGCGCAATGCACCCCCCCACTGAGCCATGCAACCCCCCCCCACACACACACACACTGAGCCATGCAACCCCCCCCACACACACACACACTGAGCCATGCAACCCCCCCCCCACACACACACTGAGCCATGCAACCCCCCCACACACACACTGAGCCATGCAACCCCCCCACAAACACTGAGCCATGCTACCCACACACTGAGCCATGCAACCCACACACTGAGCCATGCAACCCACACACTGAGCCATGCAACCCCCCCCACACACACACTGAGCCATGCAACACCCCCAACACGCACACACTGAGCCATGCAACCCCCCCCCCCCCCCCCCCGCACACACTGAGCCATGCAACCCCCCCCCCGCACACACTGAGCCATGCAACCCCGGCACACACACACACTGAGCCATGCAACCCCCCCACACGCACACACAGAGCCATGCAACCCCCCCACACGCACACACAGAGCCATGCAACCCCCCCACACGCACACACAGAGCCATGCAACCCCCCCACACGCACACACAGAGCCATGCAACCCCCCCACCACACACACTGGGCCATGCAACCCCCCCACACACTGAGCCATGCAACCCCCCCACACACTGAGCCATGCAACCCCCCCACACACTGAGCCATGCAACCCCCCCACACACTGAGCCATGCAACCCCCCCCACACACACACACTGAGCCATGCAACCCCCCCCCCCCCCCAAACACACACACAGCCATGCAACCCCCCCACACACTGAGCCATGCAACCACCCCACACACTGAGCCATGCAACCCCCCCCCCACACACTGAGCCATGCAACCCCCCCCCACACACTGAGCCATGCAACCCCCCCCCCCCCCACACACTGAGCCATGGAACCCCCCCCACACACACTGAGCCATGCAATCCCCCCCCCCCCACACAGACAGAGCCATGCAACCCCCCCACACACACACACACACACACACACACACACACTGAGCCATGAAACCACCCCCCACACACACACACTGAGCAATGCAACCCACACTGAGCCATGCAATGCCCACACACACTGAGCCATGCAACCCCCCCACCACACACACTGAGCCATGCAACCCCCCCACACACTGGGCCATGCAACCCCCCCACACACTGAGCCATGCAACCCCCCCACACACTGAGCCATGCAACCCCCCCCCCCCCCCCACACACACACACACACACTGAGCCATGCAACCCCCCCACACACTGAGCCATGCAACCTCCCCACACACTGAGCCATGCAACCCACCCCCCCACACACTGAGCCATGCAACCCACCCCCCCACACACTGAGCCATGCAACCCACCCCCCCACACACTGAGCCATGCAACCCACCCCCCCACACACTGAGCCATGCAACCCCCCCCCACACACTGAGACATGCAACCCCCCCCACACACACTGAGCCATGAAACCACCCCCCACACACACACTGAGCAATGCAACCCACACTGAGCCATGCAACGCCCACACACACTGAGCCATGCAACCCCCACACACGCTGAGCCATGCAACCCCCCACAAACACACACCGAGCCATGCAACCCCCCCACAAACACTGAGCCATGCTACCCACACACTGAGCCATGCAACCCCCCACACACACTCACTGAGCCATGCAACCCCCCCCCCACACACACACACACACACTGGGCCATGCAACCCCCCCCACACACACTGAGCCATGCAACCCCCCACACACACTGAGCAATGCAACCCCCCCACTGAGCCATGCAACCCACACACTGAGCCATGCACCCCCCCCCCCACACACACTGAGCCATGCAACCCCCCCACACACACTGAGCCATGCAACCCCCCCCACACACACACACACTGAGCCATGCAACCCCCCCACACACACACACTGAGCCATGCAACCCCCCACACACACTGAGCCATGCAAACCCCCCACACACACACACACTCACTGAGCCATGCAACCCCCCCACACACACACACACACTGAGACATGCAACCCCCCCACACACACACTGAGACATGCAACCCCCCCACACACACACTGAGACATGCAACCCCCCCCACACACACACTGAGCCATGCAACCCCCCCCACACACACACTCACTGAGCCATACAAACCCCCCCACACACACACACACTGAGCCATGCAACCCCCCCCCCCACACACACAGATCCATGCAACCCCAACACACACACACACTGAGCCATGCAACCCCCCCCACACACACACACTGAGCCATGCAAACCCCCCCCACACACACACACTGAGACATGCAACCCCCCCCCACACACACACTGAGACATGCAACCCCCCCCCACACACACACACACACACACTGAGCCATGCAACCCCCCCACACACACACACACACTGAGCCATGCAACCCCCCCACACACACACACACTGGGCCATTCAACCCCCCCCCACACACACTGAGCCATGCAACCCCCCCCACACACACTGAGCCATGCAACCCCCCCACACACACACACTGGGCCATGCAACCCCCACACACACACACACACACACACACTGAGCCATGCAACCCCCACACACACACTGAGCCATGCAACCCCCCCCCACACACACAGGGCCATGCAACCCCCACACACACACTGAGCCATGCAACCCCCCCCCACACACACACAGGGCCATGCAACCCCCACCACACACACTGAGCCATGCAACCCCCCCACACACACACACACAGAGCCAGGCAACCCCCCCCCCCCCCCCACACACACACACACAGACACACACTGGGCCATGCAACCCCCCCACACACACACACACTGAGCCAAGCAACCCCCCCCCCACACACACTCACTGAGACATGCAACCCCCACACACACACACATACACACTGAGCCATGCAACCCCCCCCACACACACTGAGCCATGCAACCCCCCCACAAGCACACACACTGAGCCATGCAACCCCCCCCACACACACACACTGAGCCATGCAACCCCCCCCACACACACACACTGAGCCATGCAACCCCCCCACACAGACACACTGAGCCATGCAACCCCCCCACACAGACACACTGAGCCATGCAACCCCCCCCACACACACACACTGAGCCATGCAACCCCCCCCCCCACACACACACACACTGAGCCATGCAACCCCCCACACACACACACACACAGAGCCATGCAACCCCCCACACACACACACACACAGAGCCATGCAACCCCCCCCCACACACACACACAGAGCCATGCAACCCCCCCCACACACACACTGAGCCATGCAACCCCCCCACACACAAACTGAGCCATGCAACCCCCCCACACACACACACACACACACACACACACACTGAGCCATGGAACCCCCCCACACACACACACTGAGCCATGCAACCCCCCCCCACACACACTGAGCCATGCAACCCCCCCCCCCCCCACACACACACACACCAAGCCATTCAACCCCCCCACAAACACACACCGAGCCATGCACCCACGCACACACCGAGCCATGCAACCCCAACACACACAGATCCATGCAACCCCAACACACACAGATCCATGCAACCCCAACACACACAGATCCATGCAACCCCAACACACACACAGATCCATGCATCCCCAACACACACACACAGATCCATGCAACCCCAACACACACACACAGATCCATGCAACCCCAACACACACACACACACACACACACACTGAGCCATGCAACCCCCCCACACACACTGAGCCATGCAACCCCCCCCCCCCAACACACACACACACTGAGCCATGCAACCCCCACACACACACACTGAGCCATGCAACCCCCCCACACACACACACACACTGAGCCATGCAACCCCCCCACACACACACTGAGCCATGCAACCCCCCCCCCCACACACACACACACTGAGCCATGCAACCCCCCACACACACACACACTGAGCCATGCAAACCCCCCACACACACACACACTGAGCCATGCAACCCCCCCACACACACACACCGAGCCATGCAACCCCCCCACACACACACACCGAGCCATGCAACCCCCCCACAAACACACACCGAGCCATGCAACCCACGCACACACTGAGCCATGCAACCCCAACGCACACACTGAGCCATGCAACCCCAACGCACACACTGAGCCATGCAACCCCAACGCACACACTGAGCCATGCAACCCCAACACACACACAGATCCATGCAACCCCAACACACACACAGATCCATGCAACCCCAACACACACACAGATCCATGCAACCCCAACACACACACAGATCCATGCAACCCCAACACACACAGATCCATGCAACCCCAACACACACAGATCCATGCAACCCACACACACACAGATCCATGCAACCCACACACACAGATCCATGCAACCCACACACACACAGATCCATGCAACCCACACACACACACAGAGATCCATGCAACCCACCCACCCAAACACAGATCCATGCAACCCCCCCACACACACACACACTGAGCCATGCAACCCCCCCACAAACACACACCGAGCCATGCAACCCCAACACACACAGATCCATGCAACCCCAACACACACACAGATCCATGCAACCCCAACACACACACAGATCCATGCAACCCCAACACACACAGATCCATGCAACCCCCCCACACACACACTGAGCCATGCAACCCCCCACACACACACACACTGAGCCATGCAACCCCCCCCCACACACACACACACACTGAGCCATGCAACCCCCCCCCCCACACACACAGATCCATGCAACCCCAACACACACACACACTGAGCCATGCAACCCCCCCCACACACACTGAGCCATGCAACCCCCCACACACACACACACTGAGCCATGCAAACCCCCCACACACACACACACTGAGCCATGCAACCCCAACACACACACAGATCCATGCAACCCCAACACACACACAGATCCATGCAACCCACACACACACAGATCCATGCAACCCACACACACACAGATCCATGAAACCCACACACACACAGATCCATGCAACCCACACACACACAGATCCATGCAACCCACACACACACAGATCCATGCAACACACACACACAGATCCATGCAACCCACCCACCCAAACACAGATCCATGCAACCCACACACAGATCCATGCAACCCACACACCCACCCACACACAGATCCATGCAACCCACCCACACACAGATCCATGCAACCCACCCACAAACACAGATCCATGCAACCCACACACAGATCCATGCAACCCACCCACCCACAGATACATGCAAGCCACCCACAAACACAGATCCATGCAACCCACACACAGATCCATGCAACCAACCCACCCACACACACAGATCCATGCAACCCACACACACAGATCCATGCAACCCACACACAGATCCATGCAACCCACACACACAGATCCATGCAACCCACACAGATCCATGCAACCCACACAGATCCATGCAACCCACACGCACACACAGATCCATGCAACCCACACGCACACACAGATCCATGCAACCCACCCACACACACACACAGATCCATGCAACCCACCCACACACACACACAGATCCATGCAACCCACCCACACACACACACAGATCCATGCAACCCACCCACACACACACACAGATCCATGCAACCCACCCACACACAGATCCATGCAACCCACACACACAGATCCATGCAACCCACACACACAGATCCATGCAACCCACACACAGATCCATGCAACCCACACACAGATCCATGCAACCCACACACAGACACACACACAGATCCATGCAACCCACACACACACAGATCCATGCAACCCACACACACAGATCCATGCAACCCACACAAACACAGATCCACCCACACAGATCCATGCAACCCACACACACACAGATCCATGCAACCCACACACACACAGATCCATGCAACCCACACACACAGATCCATGCAACCCACACACACAGATCCATGCAACCCACACACACAGATCCATGCAACCCACACACACAGATCCATGCAACCCACACACACAGATCCATGCAACCCACACACACAGATCCATGCAACACACACACACAGATCCACCCACCCACATCCATGCAGCCCACACATCCACCCACACCACATCCATGCAACCCACACACAGATCCATGAAACCACACACAGATCCACCCACCCACCCACATCCATGCAACCCACACACCCACATCCACCCACGCACCCACCCACAGCCTCACACAACCCACCCACAGCCTCACACAACCCACCCACAGCCTCACACAACCCACCCACAGCCTCACACAACCCACCCAGTCTCACACAACCCACCCAGTCTCACACAACCACACACACATCCATGCAACACACACACACAGATCCATGAAACCACACACACACACAGATCCACCCACCCACCCACATCCATGCAACCCACACACACACACAACCACCCACCCACAGCCTCACACAACCCACCCACAGCCTCACACAACCTCACACAACCCACCCACAGCCTCACACAACCCACCCACAGCCTCACACAACCCACCCACAGCCTCACACAACCCACGGAACAGGAGAGCCACAGTAAAGAAGATTGTTAGTCAATTTGCTGTAGAAATCAAAGTCAGAGTTCAACTGATACAATGGGATCTTTAGACAAGGATGCAGGAGAGTTGAATGCCTTACTAGTTTAAATGGAAAACTGTGTGGTTAGGGTAGCCTACAGGTCTTGTGAAACAGCCATGCTAACTCTGTGGAGGACATGTAGGTCTGAACGCCATGCACATTCATGTTTAAAGAACGCTTTTCAAAACAGGTGAAACGCATAAATATACCCCATCCCTTAAGTTCTCTGCCAATATTGCTGGAAATATCAGAAATAAGAGAATTCATTCAACGGATGAGACAATGAAAAAGCCATTCCATTCAACACACTAGGCTATACAATCGTCAGTTACTACTTGGCAGAAAACAGCATGCATGCACACGTTGACTATGCTGTGAATAGTACGCTGACAAACTAAACACATTCTGGTGGTCAGGCTACTCTAAACTTGCTATTGAATGATTGGTCAATAGTGGTTGGTTTTTTGTTGAAAGGTTACACCTTCAGATGTTATAAATGGAATTAAATGCTTTTGTGCTCTCTTATCCATTCCATGGAAGAAGGATGTATGATCAATTATAATTTCCTAGCCTTCTATACCTCTGGCCTAGTAAGCATCTCTTTGTTTATGCTTTGTCTAGTAAGTTCATCTTTGACATGTATTTAACCCCTTATTTTTGGAAGTAAACAGTCTCTGTATATGCACTTCCATACATATTTTCAACCGGTACCAGGGGACCTTCAGACAAGTCTTGGGAGGCCTGTAGGCATCCAAGAGCAAAACAACCAACAAGTATGTGTTCGTGAGACTCTCACCTTTCCTCAAATGGGTCATATTAGAATGTAGCCAAGACTATTTGGACGCTAGAGACAGATGACACAGTTACTGGTAGGCAGAAAACAGCATGGATGCACACAGTGACTATGCTGTGAATAGTACGCTGACAAACTAAAAAACAGATTCTGCATACAAGACGGCATAATTAATATTTTTTTTATCAAATGACCTTTTACTACAATTTAACAATATCATTAAAAAAGTTCAGAAAAAGAGACGTTCCTGGTTCCCTGTCAGCCTCCTCCATATGAGGTGCTTTCTTTGGGATGACTCACTTGGCGAAAGTGGCTTGTCATGTGGCATGACTCACATGACTCACTGGGTCAGAGAGGAGCAGAGGATGTGTAGCGCAGCAGACTGCTGCCCCACAGAGTCTGTACACCAGGAGCTTCAAATTAGTATTGACAGTTCTCCATGATAACGCCACTCTCAGACCCAAACACTTAGTCTAGCGAATAGCCACACACTCAGAGGTGCCAGATCATATGGTTTCTATATGTAGACTACATCCACTGAATACATTTCCTGGCTCTCAAGACAGTGAGAATTGTTTACATTTGTTAGCATTACAGTAAAATGCATCCCCCAAAAAATGTGGATCAAAGTTGAATTATCCCAGAGTTCAGAAATAAAAAGGCAAATATACTGAACAAAAATAAAACGCAATATCTAGCTATTTCAATGCTATTACTGAGTAACAGTTCATATAAGGAAATCAGTTAATCGAAATAAATGTATTAGGCCCCAATTTATGGTATGCACATGACTGAGCATAGGCCCACCCACTTGGGAGTCAAGCCCAGCCAATCAGAATGTGTTTTTCCCCACGAAAGGGTTCTATTACAGACAGAGAAACTCAGTTTCATCAGCTGTCCGGGTGACTGGTCTCAGACGATCCTGCAGGTGAAGAAGCCGGATGTGGAGGTCCTGGGTTGGCATGGTTACACGTGTTCTGAGGTTGTGAGGCCTGTTGGAAGTACTGCCAAATTCTCAGAAATAACGTTGAGGTGGTTTATGGTAGAGAAATGAACATAAAATTATTTGGCAACAGCTCTGGTGGACATTCCTGCAGTCAGCATACCAAATGCACGCTCCTTCAAAACATCTGTGGCATTGTGTGACAAAACTGCACTTTTATTGTCTCCAGCACAAAGTGCAACTGTGTAATGATCATGCTGTTTAATCAGCTTCTACATATCCCACACCTGTCAGTTGGATGGATTATCTTGGCAAAGGGAAATGCTCACTAACAGGGATGTAAACAAATGTGCACAAAATGGTAAGTAGGGTTTCAAAACCTGAAAAACAGCAAGAGCTGAAAATGAATAGACCAACACTAACCACATGAATAAAGCCTCACTGCTAGGAACCAACACTAATCAAAGAACAGGCATCAGGCAGACAAGGGGGTTTCAAAGCCAGTCATTTCTGAGAAGGAATAATGTGAAGAGAGCACTATGGGGGATGCTCGGACTTGAACCGCTTCCCCCAGTAGTAATCAGTATTAGCTAAAGAGGCACTACTCATTTCTTCATCCTCAATCATAATCACTTTTGTCAGAACATCACTTTGACATTCTGTAGCTAGACTTGCACAAAAAGGAAGCAATCAGGCCAGTGAGCTACAGAACATAGCGGGAGTGTGGCCAGTTTTTACAGAGCACATTAAGTAATTGAAGTCTCCATGCACACAGTCCCTCCCTCACCCCCTACTGTATAGACCACCACCCCCTACACAGGCTTTCAGACCAAACGCAGCTCCGCCTCCTGCATCTTAATGAGGAGAGGGAAACCAGAAATGAGGAAAGTGAAGACATCACAGTATTGGAAGCTGAATAAAATGAGTGAACACACCCTGGGGCGGCCAGGAAGGGGGGTTTCCAAGGAGTCGGCTGAGCGGGCCGATTGTGTCAAGACGAAGGCGGCAGACTCAAACAAAACTGACATTTCAAAGCAGCAGAGCCTTGTAGATGGGAAAAGAGCAGCTAAGACACTGCATTCAACGGCAATTAGCGATTCAAGTTCGAGATGCTGTCTGCATAGGAAAACAGCACCATTTTCCCATCAAAACCAGCGCATAGCTGACTGCTCTCATAAGCTTTGATCTTGCCCCCTGCTTTCTTTCACTGGTAACCACGACGACTATGCAAACTTTTGTCAAATCTTTTAAAAATGTAATTCATGTAGAATCTGTCCCATCTATGCACACGTATGGGGGGGGGTGGTTGTGGCAGACAGATGGCATAGGCACTATAGGTGTATTACCCTTCATGCTCAGAGCCACTATAGTTCAGCTACAATACATTTCATGTAATCTCAAAGCGCTTCAAGAGCAAAAAAAAAAAAAAAAAAATTCAAGATATCATGACAGGTCAACCAACAGAGGCCAAGTCTTTGGAAGTGGCACCCTCTGAAGATGGAGTGTCAGTTCAAGACCTGAGCGGAGAAAGCTGATCAGAGGACGGTAGATTATGGTGTCTGCTGAAGATCTTGGAGGGGGCAAGTCTGGGAACCAGCCTGACTCTTAAAACCACTGGACTTTATTTTCCACTCTGTATAACACCCACTTGGGTGATGCCTCAGTAGCACTAGGCACCAGAAAGATCACCACAAAGTTCAGAATAGTAGCCAGTTGTCCTCACTACGAACCACCTGCCTCAAAACTGCTGTAGTCCTCTAGCTGCCACTCCTCAGATGTTCTTAGAAGGCCAGGAATAGGCTTCCAGGTCAAACAAGAAAGCTGATACTGTATCCAGATGCATTTTTCAAAACAAAAACATTAGCCATTTAGCTATAATATCCCAATATGTAATTGTATAGATATTTTCCCCCATCACTAAAGTACAGTGTATCATTATGGCTTAAAATGAGTTAGATGCTGACATTTCTGGAATTGGCTTCAGGAGCGAGAGCCAAAATATAACATTTTATAATGTTGCTAATGAGATATTACATCTGAAATGTTTGCCGAATGCCTCAGTGGCTCAGCGATAATGAAGGGAATCCTCTGAGGTGACTACCATGCTGAAACAGCCTTTAGGTGCTTAGATCCAAAAATGGGTTTAACTACATTTTAATTGACTTATATTTACCCACACTGTATTCTCCAGCAAATATATAAATAAATAGGTCTCTCTGGCACTCCTAGAAGACTTAAATAGGTCACTCAGTCTCCTGTGAGTCACTGATCCTGGCAAGAGACCAAATAGTGCAGTTATAGAGAAGACAGACCTAATGATCGACACTGAACGTTTTCAACAGTGTCATTCCAATTATTCACTTACACACTAATAGCATTTTATAAAAAAAAGTTGACATATGCTACATAAATTACTTCACATATTCTTACAAGAAAAAAAAAAAAAAAAAGAAAGTAGCCTAATAGAATTTCCATGGAGTAAGAAAATAAGCCTAGGCTTCCAGGTTGGCAGACGTGTGTATAGGCCTATTGCACAAAACATACCACAGTGCAAGCTTTTATGAAGGAATCTCTTCATTCCTGCATTAGACAAAGTTGACACCATACCAAATTCCTCCAAAGACTGAGGCAGTCATTTCTTCAGACAGGACCAGGTGCAGCAGGCTCCATCCTCTCCAGCCCCACGGCCTGCCTGCCTCCCAAGCCCAACCTAACGTAGCCCTGCCAAGGTTGGTGGCGGGGCTAGGATTTCAGGCAGTTTACGAGGGGATGACCCACTGCCTGTCATGTCAGCCACCTGGGGTCGACCATTCTGTAGCGCCATCGATCTGCCTCGCCACACACCCAATCGCCGACACACGAACACTGAAGTACATTATGGCCATTGGCACAGACCCAGTCACTGCAGTGCACCGTAGCCATCCTGCCCCTCCCCTCTTATTCATCCACTCTGAGGGAGAAGCACAAAGGCCAGAGGAAGTATGACTCATCTTAGTAACAAGATGCATTCTTCAGAAATCTCCACAGACGTGTTGTTTGCTAAGTGAGGAGCAGCTAGTGAATGTAGTGGTATGGGGTTAGCAGAGTGACTGAGTGCAAGAGAGACCGCGAGAAAAAGAAAGCAACAGAGGTAGGGAGGGAGAGAACAGAGAGAGAAAGAGCAAGAGAGAGAACGAGGAGGGTGGGACTGGAGGGGGAAGAGTCATCACTCATGATGTCGGTTACAGCTCCACAGATCAACGTTCCCTCTCAAACCCCACTGATATATTCCTTGGCTTCATTCTGGGATTTTCTGAATCACAGATGAAACCTTCATGTGCACATGAACTACGTGAAGAGTAATTTATTGGAGTTCGAGAGACAACATAGCGGGGCGACAACTCGTTCTGCTGAGCAGGCAGAAAATGTTGAGGCGCAGAGAAAATAAATATGTAAATCATTGGGTTGAGACAGAGCCTAACACACGCACAACCCCCACCCAGTCCCAAATAATCCATCTGCAAAACTTTGCCATCAATAAAGAGCATGAGCCTTGCACCACGTCTCTCACACACAGTCCACAACATTGATGAAAAAGCTCCAAAATTAAAATTGGCAATATTTTTGATCTGGTGCAAGGCATTAACATTGAGCGAGCTAGAGATAATATGCAGAGGGAGAAGACACTGGGCCTGGCTGAGTCAAGCTACTATGTAGACTAGTCTGGTTCAACGAGAACAGTCACAGTGAGTAGTGTCTCCACATTCTACTGCTAACCCATTTAGCCTGACTTTATTAAAATCAGGAACAAAAGATGTAATTAAACTGAGCCTGCTTTTCCTCACCGAACAGAGGCTGGCAGTATAAACATACAAAATTATCCCAAGCACATGTACAGGCACCAGGTTCTCCATTAGCCAAAAAAAACACCATCTTTTGGCAAACATAAATTTAAAAAACGATAAATAGTTGCCGGGCCAAATTGTCCGGGAGAAAAAAAAGAAAAGAAAAAAAAGAGTTGGTCAGGTAAGATGCCGCCAGAGTCATGTATATTATTAAAGATTTGGAATGGCTTGATACAATAGAGTAATGAGGTGCATATCAGTTGAGCTTAGTCTGTAGCACTTGGAAACTAAACACCGTTGCCAACTATTCACATCGGAGAGTTCCAATGCCGAAATCACTAGAAAGCAACTGCCTATAACAGCAAACCGTTATCAATAAGTCACGTATAACACACAACACGATAGTTCGAAATACAATAAACATAACATTTATTATCATCCATTAGAACTGTAAAAATATGGATATAATTTGAGCTTTGGAAACAAGTGCTTTCATACATTAGTCAACCATTAGTACACTACCCTCCAAACTTTTGAACGGTAGTGTACATACATCTATATACAGTTGAAGTCGTAAGTTTACATACATCTTAGCCAAATACTCAGTTTTTCACTATTCCTGACATTTAATCGTAGTAAACCTTCCCAGTCTTAGGTCAGTTAGAATCACCACATTATTTAAGTGAGATAACGATTTATTTCAGCTTTTATTTCTTTCATCACATTCCCCGTGGGTCAGAAGTTTACATAAACCCAATTAGTATTTGGTAGCATTGCCTTTTAATTGTTTAACTTGGGTCAAACATTTCAGGTAGCCTTCCCACAATAAGTTGGGTGAATTTTGGCCCATTCCTCCTGACAGAGCTGGTGTAACTGAGTCAGGTTTGTAGGCCTCCTTGCTCGCACACACTTTTCAGTTCTGCCCACAAATTTTCTATAGGATTGAGGTCAGGGCTTTGTGATGGCCACTCCAATACCTTGACTTTGTTGTCCTTGAGCCATTTTGCCACAGCTTTAGAAGTATGCTTTGGGTCATTGTCCATTTGGAAGACCCATTTGCGACCAAGCTTTAACTTCCTGACTGATGTCTTGAGATGTTGCTTCATTATATCCACATACTTTTTCTTCAAGATGCGTTCTATTTTGTGAAGTGCACCAGTCTCTCCTGCAGCAAAGCACCACAACATGATGCTGCCACCCCCGTGCTTCACGGTTGGGATGCCTCCCCCTTTTTCCTCCAAACATAACAATGGTCATTATGGCCAAACATTTTTATTTTTGTTTCGTTTTTACTGTGGATATAGATACTTTTTTTTTGTACCCGCATTTGGAAATTGCTCCCAAGGATGAACCAGACTTGGAGGTCTACAATTATTTTTCTGAGGTCTTGGCTGATTTCTTTTGATGTTCCCATGATGTCAAGCAAAGAGGCACTGAGTTTGAAGGTAGGCCTTGAAATACATCCACAGGTACACTTCCAATTGACTCAAATTATGTCAATTAGCCCATCAGACGCTTTAAAGCCATGACATCATTTTACGGAATTTTCCAAGCTGTTTAAAGTTAGTCAACTTAGTGTATGTAAACTTCTGACCCACTGGAATTGTGATGCAGTGAATTATAAGTGAAATAATCTGTCTGTAAACAATTGTTGGAAAAATTACTTGGGTCTTGCACAAAGTAGATGACCTAACCGACTTGCCAAAATTATAGTTAACAAGAAAATTGTGGAGCGGTTGAAAAACGAGTTTTAATGACTCCAACCTAAGTGGATGTAAACTTCCAACTTCAACTGTAAATGCATGGCACGGTTCTCATTTCACAGGAGCATTGAAGAATTAGCTCTCTCTCAATGAACCAGCCTTGACATAATTTCAGTACTTTCATATCGAATTTGATTGACTAACATCAATTTAAAAAATAATTAATAATCATCATTTTGTGGACGCCTAGACTGTCCTCTTTCCACTGCTGTGGGGCTGAATCGCAGCTGGACTGGGAAGTGGGGCGAGCTGGCCAAGTCATGGCTAGAAGGGATCCAGCTTTAGCTAACCCTAACCCTTCTCCTAACCTTAACCTAAATCTCCTAACCTGCTGTGTAAGTTCTCCTAAGCCGCTAAGAAAAGTCAAATCCAACATTAATTTGACAAAAGCTGGAACCCATGGTGTTGGTAGCCATGTTTTGCTATACATTTTACCTAATTAAAATGCTTATGCCAAGGTTAAATTAAATGAGAGGCCTAGATTGTATTTGAAAACAGCTGTGTTTTATTAATTTAAGAAAGTTTCATACAAATAGCCTATAGGACAGGTCGTTCGCAAATTATGATGCAAATACATTTTGAAGTTGAGTTTTATTACTGTGTAGGCGACGTGTTCTTCAAGGCTAAATGTTATCTTTTTTAAATTACATTCATGATTTATAGCAAATGGCAATGTTTTGTTTTTCAATAAAACCTTTGATAAGAACATTGTTCTACTTTATAGGTTAATTTCTGTTAAGATGAATTACAATAATTTAAATATGATTTTGACCGCAACCGGCAACTGTCCCAGCGACAGCCGGGTTAGGGGAGAGTTTGACTGGCTGGGAGGTCCTTGTCCCATTGCGCTCTAGCGACTCCTTGTGGCGGGCCGGGCACATGCACGCTGACTTCGGTTGCCAGCTGTTCGGTGTTTCCTCCGACACATTGGTGCAGCTGGCTTCCGGGTTTAGTGAGCAGTGCGTCTAGAAACAGTGCAGCTGGTGGGGGTCGTGCTTTGCATGGCTGCCGACTGTCGCCTCTCCCGAGTCGGTACGGAGGTTGTAGCGATGGGACAAGACTAACTACCAATTGGATATCACAAAAATTGGGGAGAAAAATTTGTAAAATGTACAAAAATATATCAAAACAACGTGATTCTGAGTACCGTGGGTGGACGCCCTAATGGGTTACACACCCAATGAATATGGATGTCTGGGAACAATCATGCCGGTCACGTTGTCCGGTGCCAAATTTCCCTAATGGAAACCTCGACAGGCCCACAAACTCTAGTGCACGTACACACACCTCGATGGACATTGGAATAACAATGTTATTAACGCTCCCAGCAACAGACTTGACTACAACTTTGTTTTGGGATGAAGATCAAACTCAAAAGGCCATCTTTAGCAAGTTATTAAGCCATTTAACTTGGGTAGTGAAATTTGCATTTTGCTGAGAGTGCATAAGCTAGCCACTAATTAAAATGGATACTAAATAGTATGATGAGAGCTCCATTATCATTAGCTGTGTAAGCTTAGCAAAATCCTTCGCCAGCACTGAGCACAGAAGTCTCTTAAGAGTGTAAATCGTATAGGCATATAAATTGTTTCGACTGAGCCTAGGACAAAAAAAGCAAAGAAGAATATGCAGGTCCTGTAATAGGCTTTCACAGATCAAGGACACAAGGTACTAGGGTTGTGTGATATTTAGCAGGTCGAGAGTTTCAAGTTCCTTGGTGTCCACATCACCAACGAACTATCATGGTCCAAACATATCAAGACAGTCATGAAGAGGGCACGACAAAACCTTTTCCCCCTCAAGACACTGAAAATATTTGCATGGGTCCCCAGATCCTCAAAAGGTTCTACAGCTGCACCATCGAGATCATCCTGACCGGTTGCATCACCGCCTGGTATGGCAACTGCTCGGCATCTGACCGTAAGGCACTATAGAAGGTAGTGTGTACGGCCCAGTGCATCACTGGGGACAAGCTTCCTGCCATCCAGGACCTATATAATAGGCAGTGTCATAGGAAAGCCCACAGAATTATCAGAGACTCCAGTCACCCAAGTCATAGACTGTTTTCTCTGCTACCGCACGGCAAGCAGTACCGGAGCGCCAAGTCTTGGACCAAAAGGCTCCTCAACAGCTTCTATCCCCAAGCCATAAGACTGCTGAACAAGTCATAAAAATCGCCACCGGACAATTTACATTGACCCCCACACATTTTGTACACTGCTTCTACTCGCTGTTGTTTGTTACCTATGCATAGTCACTTCGCCCAGACCTACAATGGACAGATTACCTCAACTAGCCTGTACCACCGCACACTAACTCTGTACTAGAGTCCCCGGTTATATAGCCTTGTTATTGTTCCTCTTATTGTATTACTTTGTATTTTAGTCTACCTGGTAAATATTTTCTTCTTGAACTGCACTGTTGGTTAAGGGCTTGTAAGTAAGAATTTCACAGTGAAGTCTACACTTGTTGAATTCAGCGCATGTAACAAATAAAAACTACAATATGAAACTACGATATGATAAATATTGCGATACACGATAAATCATTTTTGCGCCGTTACTGACTAAATCATTCTAGACAGCCATATTCATGCTAACAGATACCTAGTCATTGCACTAAACGCCAGTTAGCATTGGCTCGTGAAACTACCTCCAACTTCCTTCATAATAGACAGACAAAATGGTTTCCATTAGTTCATCTGACTCAGGCAAAGTAGATAAAGGGCCTCATTGACAAAATCCTGAAAATATTTAAAGGGTATTTCCCATCTCTGTCACATAAAACCTCTCACATGAGAGGTGTGCTTTTGAATACTGGTGTTTACCCACTAATTGCATTTTGGAACATTTGCGGGTGTAGCCTATTGCTGCACATTGCTACGCATATAATGTGAAGAAATTGTTCAACATTCTAAAACATTAGAATCTCTTACATCAGCATCATTGTGTTTGAATTGTTTATTTTATTGTTTTTTTTACGTACAGTGTATGAATTTAGGATATATTGCCCCACAACTGTCCCAGAGTCTATCTGGAATATTTATTTCTCGCACAGAACAAGCTGACCAATAGAATGGGTAAACTTTTCTACTAATGGGAGATAGTAGATTGACATTAGCTAGTGATTTTACTGTTCGTTACTTGTTGGCTGAGGAAAATTAAATGTGGACAGATTTTGCCAGGTAGCCAAGCAGTTAAGAGAGTTGGGCCAGTATCCAAAAGGTAGTTGGTTCGAATCCCCGAGCCAACTGTGAAAAATCTGTTGATGTGCCCTTGAGCAAGGCACTTTTCACCCCCTTCTACTATTAATTTAACTAGGCAAGTCAGTTAAGAACTAATTCTCACTTACAATGGCAGCAAGGTAAAACCCTTAACCCTAATTGCTCCTGTGAATCTCCCTGGATAAGAGCGTCTGCTAAATGACTAATGTAAATGTAATCATCGTGCCCCTCGGAATTCAACAAGGACGCACGCCGTTGCATCCCCCTGTGAAAAGGACCAAATCACATGATGGGTATTGGCAAATAAGAATTTAGATATCTGACAAAGCCATGTAAGTGAGAGGTGCTATGGAGCACAGCGATTGGCAGCTGGGAGATGCAAATTAACATTATTATATCCAGCCCAAGGAAGCAACGAGCATTCATTTTTTGTGGGCCTTGTGGCCACACAAAGGAGCATGGCCGTCGATGCCGCCGGGAAATTTGAGGCCTGGCACATTTTTCCATTTATGTGTATCTGAACAAAATGTTTTGATTATTCTGGGCAAGCAGATTCATTAAACCACCACACACATACATTTATTTTACTGATCCATGTCTACAACAAATTTCTGCCCGAATTTTACACCATACGTTCAGTCGACATATAGCCTCTATTCAGCCTAGTTTATTGGGGAGAGGGAGCGACAGAGTTAGGCAGTGTATTGCCAGATTAATAAAAAATGAAAGTGTTGTGCTGCAGTAAACTCGCTCTCCATCCCGTGAGGTCTTTTGAAAACTCTGAACCAGTGCTGCATTCCCACATCCAGTGAGGGGCTCTTTAAAAATTCATTCATTTACAGCAAAAATAGATTAAAGAGCCCAGCTGAGCAAAACTCAAAATTTGGCTCCTGAATAACATTAATGATAAAACATCTCCCACAAGCACTGGGGGTTTCGCCTGAGGAAAAATGTGCTGGCTTTCTTTCACCTTACAGCACCTTGAGAATAATGTATTTTTAAATCATTACTAAAATAATGCGTTTCTAAATTGTAATTTTTAATTATGACTTTCCTTAGATTCAAAACAGCTGAGTAAAAACTGCACAAACTCATTCAAATCCATCCTAGAAACTGCCGTTTCCCATAATGCTCTGCCAATGTCAATCTATTCACCATTTGATATCAAGGCTTCAGAGCGTTCAAATGACAGCTGCCGAAGGCCCCCCAAAAACGCCTGGAACTGCAGTTACTGTAATTGTGCTGGCCAGCACTAAATTAGGTTCACTTAAGTGCAATTATCCCCCTCTGATCTTTCACATAAAGAGATGTCTTTAACATGGAGGAGTGGGCTCACACAATATGACTGCAAACAAGATTCAAATTTGAATCAGAGAGGCATTTCCATTACATGAATGGCTTCATAGCTAACCTGCATTCAAGTGATGCACAGCAATGCTAATGAAGACTGAGCTAGTCCCATCTCACAAACATCAAAACCAGGAGCACAGACTTCATACTGGATTAGAGCAGAACATGGGAGAGATTTCAAACAAACCATTCAGTCAGTTAGGCCTGAGCTTGTTCAGAGAGCCTGCCTCCATTCAACAATCACCATCATAGTAACAGAGGAGCATGTTTGTGCCCACCCAATCCACAGGGGAGAAGAGTCTTGTAGTAGAGGAACAACTGCAATGCATGAGAAAAAAAATGAGCTAGTTTCAGGCAAACATGACTCTGGGATAAAATAGAAGCATAGGCCATGTGTTATATAAATATAAATATGTTTAATCAGTAAGGACACTGCACCACCTTATTGCAAGTGGATTGAAGACCAACTGCCCTCTAAACTAGTAGTACTGCTGTCAGTCACCCATCACTAAAAGAATAGCCCAGCCTATGACATATAAGATTATGATGGCTTATATTTTGGTGACTGACTGCTTGGTCTTGTCTGTGGATAGCCTACCTGTTGGGCTCAGTCTGTCCGATCCCAAGGCAGCATCAGACTGGTACGTTAAGCCTGCCTAGCCAGGGGCTTAACTACCACCAGCAGTCTGATATCTGCATCTCACGGACTTCCATTTGAATAATCACTTCCACAAGGGGAGAAATTAAAAAGCCTATCAGTGAGACAGGGCTAGGCACAGGGCCACAGCTGAATTTCAAATGAGCTGCTGGTATGTGAAAGGAGAGAGACCGGCTCTTAGGTCAGCTTTGTCAATATGGAGACTACTCAACTCTCTTTTAAATGGTGTCATTATCTTAAAGACCACAATGGGATATCACCATTTTATGAAATGTAAAACCTGTGAAATACAGTATTTACAGGTAGATAAGATGAATACCCTAAGCCACTGAACAAGCTCCACAAACGGCAGAAAAAGTTATTTTGTTTAATTCCAGAAAAATGTCAGAGCAGAGGTTTGTTGCAGCACTGTTAGGCACAGCTGGATAATGGCTTCGCTTCACAAATGTCGCCTGAAACCTCAATCAACGCTGCACAAAGAAAATCTAAAAAAATGTAGAAAAATGTAAATGCAGGTCTTCCACACAGGGCTCTGAAAAGACAGAAGGCAGCCTCAAGCATGATCCTTGTGAGTGTACATCTGAAGCACTATCCTAAACCATCAGCACACTGCATAGATATTCCCATCCCCGATCACAAGAAAACCTGCCAATGGAATCTTTCATTCAACAACAGTAAAGTGCTAAGTGGAATAACCCCTTTCAATGTTCTGGTATAATTTGTGGAATGCTTTGGCATTGTGGATTTAACAGCATGGTGCTTCCTTATGGTTTCCAGGCGAATTAAGTTGTGCCTCACCTCAAAATGCAGCACATCCTAATTTATAATTGTTTGTGTTTTTGTTCTACCTTATGTTATTTTTATTACGAAATTGATATTGATTACCGCGGTGTTGGGTTTAGAGCTTGCAAGAAAGGCATTTCACTGTACTTGTGCACGTGACATTAAAACATCCTTGGATGGAAATGGTGACAGACCGAACAAGCAGCTGCTGTGTCTCTACTTCCTCAACTATCGTTATGTCAATTTATCGCTGCTTGATTTTATTAAATATATACACTGCTCAAAAAAAATAAAGGGAACACTAAAATAACACATCCTAGATCTGAATGAATGAAATATTCTTACATACTTTTTTCTTTACATAGTTGAATGTGCTGACAACAAAATCACAAGAATGATCAATGGAAATCAAATGTATCAACCCATGGAGGTCTGGATTTGGAGTCACACTCAAAATTAAAGTGGAAAAACACACTACAGGCTGATCCAACTTCGATGTAATGTCCTTAAAACAAGTCAAAATGAGGCTCAGTAGTGTGTGTGGTCTCCACGTGCCTGTATGACCTCCCTACAACGCCTGGGCATGCTCCTGATGAGGTGGCGGATGGTCTCCTGAGGGATCTCCTCCCAGACCTGGACTAAAGCATCTACCAACTCCTGGACAGTCTGTGGTGCAACGTGGCGTTGGTGGATGGAGCGAAACATGATGTCCCAGATGTGCTCAATTGGATTCAGGTTTGGGGAACGGGCGGGCCAGTCATAGCATCAATGCCTTCCTCTTGCAGGAACTGCTGACAAACTCCAGCCACATGAGGTCTAGCATTGTCTTGCATTAGGAGGAACACAGGGCCAACCGCACCAGCATATGGTCTCACAAGGGGTCTGAGGACCTCGTCTCAGTACATAATGGCAGTCAGGCTACCTCTGGCAAGCACATGGAGGGCTGTGCGGCCCCCCAAAGAAATGCCAACCCACACCATGACTGACCCACCGCCAAACCGGTCATGCTGGAGGACGTTGCAGGCAGCAGAACGCTCCTCCTGCTCCTCCTTGCACAAAGGCGGAGGTAGCGGTCCTGCTGCTGGGTTGTTGCCCTCCTACGGCCTCCTCCACGTCTCCTGATGTACTGGCCTGTCTCCTGGTAGCGCCTCCATGCACTGGACACTACGCTGACAGACACAGCAAACCTTCTTGCCACAGCTCGCATTGATGTTCCATCCTGGATGAGCTGCACTACCTGAGCCACATGTGTGGGTTGTCGACTCCGTCTCATGCTACCACTAGAGTGAAAGCACCGCCAGCATTCAAAAGTGACCAAAACATCAGCTAGGAAGCATAGGAACTGAGAAGTGGTCACCACCTGCAGAACCACTCCTTTATTGGGGGTGTCTTGCTAAATGCATATATAAATAAAAAGATCAGGCCTACAATATTGTACTCAAAGGTGATATCCTTAAAATGACAAGTGGATAAATTGAATTACACAGGGCATCTAAGAGTGGTCTAATTTCGTGCAAATACAAACATTGTAGCCAATACTGTTCAAAATGGTCCAGCTCCATGGTCAATAAATTTGAATAGATAAGGGATATGAAAATCTTCAATATTATAACGGTGAAGTCTTTGATGCACTGACTATTGGGCTAATTTCACAATGCTCAGAGAACGGTTCAGTGCTCACAGCCGCAACAATACTGCTGCACTCTCTCTCCCTCTACTATCCAGTCATCCAGAAACAACTCATTCACCATTCATGCATTTCTATCAAAGCACATCAAGTAAGAAATTCACATTTAAAAATTCTATATGCATGTTGTGTGCACCTAAATGGTAAATTGTGGATGACACCATCTAATAAATATCCTAAAAGCAGATTAAGCCACTTACCATCACTATGAAAACATATTACGTAACATCCTAAAAGCAGACCCATTCCTGTACTCAAGACTCAAACTGTGGACAGCATGTAAGGATTACGGAAAGGATAGTATAATATTGTTCCGAAAGAGAAATCGGGACCAATAAAGAACATGTTTCTATAGTAGGGAGAAGATGGGGTCTCTGACAGCCACCATACAATTACCGTGAGGGGGGGGGGGTGAATGAGCCCACTTCCCACAAAATAAGGTGAAAATTGAGCTGAATTTTACCTCCTGCCGAAAGGTATGACCATATTAGAAACATATTTCCACCAAATCACATTACAAAACAAATATACATTTATCACCGTTAGACAAAATACAGAAATGTGCAATCAAAGCAGCAAGATTTGTGATCAGTTACCAAGAAAACAGAGCAACCAGTGGAGCACAAACAAGACTGTCAATTAGGGCTGTCTTGACAACAAAACAAAACCTTGGTCGCCCGAGAGTAATCTGTTCTTTCGACCAATCAATTGGTCAAAATTTTGAAACGGATAATTTTCCATATATTGACACACCCAATGTTTGAATAAAATCAACAACATGTATGCTACTGAGCTTATCTGATGCTTTAAGCACTGATCTAAAATGAAGACATTTCTAAAGAGGGAGCCAGAGATCAATATAGCCTAACCAGAAGAAAAAAATAAAAAAATCCTGACTCCCCACTGCTGCTGGCCTTTGCAGATCCTGTGTTATGCTCCTGAAGTTGCCGGTAATAGGCTACAGCACCGGTCAGCAACCTTTTCCACTTGGAGTGCCAAGTTATCAGACCAGTTCTACTGATCTGCGTGCCAGTTATGATTTTCACATGCACATTTTTGTGGAACAGATTAATTTAATTTATAGTAAAGTCTTCATATCTCAGAATCAGTGTCAGGTGGTTAATCAAAATTCTAAATGAAAATACAAATATAAAAACGTATTGCTATTGCAAAGGTTAAAGATAAAAAAGGTTAAATAAATAAAAAAATGCCCATATGAAAAAACTGCCTACGTAAAGCCAACAAATAAAAACATTGCAGCCTGCAGGTAGAAAATATCCTGGCTACACAAGGCCTGTCTGCTGGGAACTTGAAACATTGTATCAACTATTGTATTAACTTGAAGCTTGTGCTAGCAAGCTTGCTACATTGTATAAAATATTCTGAGTTTCCAGTGCCAATGAGCTCTGGACAGACAGGCCATTTTGCACAACGGCTAAGTAATCAGGCAGGCCCACTTTAAGAAGTTTCCACTGGATCAGAGCATTACTTTTTTTCCCCCTTTCATGCCGAGGTGTAATCAAAAAGAGAGAGCGGGAAAGATTTTTAAATTAAGCTACGTTGAGGAACTATTGTCATTCTCCATGGATTTAAAAATAGACCAAGAAAAACATTACTTGAGAAGCTCCACAGTGATGTTGAGTTATAGCATCAGATCCCCAAATGGGCACACTTATAGGGCTACACTTGCCCTACTTTTACATGCGTAATCAGGTCCGTGTCCTTACTCAAAATTGACAGGGGCGCTCCAAACAAAAGACAATTAATTGACAACTGGTAAATGGAATAAAATATACCAAAACCAGCGTAGCCTAGGTTGTGCTCTCTGCAAACAACGTGTCCACTTCTACAACGGCATCAATTAGACTAATAATAATAAATTGAATGCATTAACAGAAATTACAGTAACCAAACCATCATTGCAGGAGAGAAATGGTAATTAATAGTAAATGTACTACTGGTGATACTAGTGTGCCACCCCCGCGGTCTCCACAATGGATTAGTCCACTCAGACAGGCGTGAATCAGACATGTCTCGTGACATTTTTTTTTTACATCTATTTTAAACTGCACGAATAAAAATCTTGGTCGACCAACAGCCTATCAACCAAACAATCAACCAGTGGACTAAATGGGGTCAGCCCTATGCTAAATACAACCAATAGATCCGTTTACTTATCTTCATACAATAACTATTTACACATTGTTACAAACACATAGCTGATAATATAATATTTGAAATGTCTATCCTTTTGAAACAATGGGTGGTTCTCAAAAAAGCTTACTACTGTGCTCCGAGCATGCAAATTGGATTAAGGTAGGGTCTGAGTACGAGTCTAAACCAAAGTACGCGAAACAGATCATGGAGGGCATTTCTCGAATGCATACTCCGTTTGTACATATTTTGATTCATGCATTGATGCAAGCCTCAGTGGAAAGTATGTAAAGAAATGACGCACCCATGTAAGAAAAAAATTATGCAACATTTCTTGAAATCAGTGTCGGACATTTGAGCTGAAGCTAGAGAAAATACACTAACTTTAGAATGAAATGTTGCCTATTCACATCTCATATGTTGTTACCTTACTACAATATTTTATCTTGATACATTAATAAATACATGTTGTGTTAATTTTGTAATGTTTACCTGCCTGCGTACTGTGGATAGCAAGCCCATAAGTCAATAGGGCTAACTGGATAGCTACTAGTACTGTTAGCTAGCAAGATAGCCACAAATAATTGTTAGTTAGCTATCCACATGTTGTTTTGTCTGTTGTTGCCATTGTCCTGGCTGGAAGAAGGGTCAGTAAATGGGGAGGTGAAGCGTGAGGTAACACAGTAGGGGGAGTACGAGTGCATCTCAAATGTATTGCTTTACGTGTTCTCCACACTCTCGTCCTCAAGAGAACGTGGTTGAAGAATGCACTCGGAGCATGAGTGTGTGGTGCACGGCAGTGTGCATATTGAGAAACACTCCTTTACGATTACAATGTTCACTGTACATTGTCATCTGTACATTGTCATGTTTTTTGTTCCTCACTTTTGTTCATTTCACTTGTTTTGGCAATGTAAACATATGTTTCCCATACAAATAAAGCCCACATCAATTTAATTGAGAGCGCACAGACAGACAGATTAATGGTAAATGGTAATCCCATTTCCACTACTACTATTAATACCTTATTGCTGTTGGTCCCACCATTTTTTCAATGCAAGTAATTTAACTTGCCATGTCAATAAAGTCTACTGAATTGAGAGAGAACTTTGAGGTCACATTGCATGATGTTCGTCTCATCATACACATTTGAAAAGCCCTCCCCATTACTGTTCAGCAAAACAACTGTACTTCGGGAAATTGGACACTGACTAAAATAACCATTTAAAAAAAAACAAAGTCTAATGGAATCAAAGGCTTACTCAATACTGAAATGTTCATCCCTAACTATAACATCTTCCAAAAAGAAAGAACTGTCAAAAAGGGGCGGAGTTGCAATCTACGGCAGAGGTAGCCTTCAGAGTTGTCATACTTTCCATGTCTGTGCCCAAACAATTCACGTTCAATTCACGCTTCTACGTTTAAAAATTCACCTTTCCAGAAACAAGTCTCTCACCTTTGCCGCTTGTTATAGAGCCCCTTCAGCCCCCAGCTGTGCCCTGGACACCATATTTGAATTGATTGCCCCTCATCCATCTTCAGAGTTCGTACCGTTAGGTGACCTAAACTGGGATATGCTTAAAACCCCGGCCGTCCTACAAATAAACTATATGCCCTCAATCTCACTCAAATTATTAAGGAACCTACCAGGTACAATCCGTAACCATGGGCACCCTCTTAGATATCATCCTGACCAAGTCACCCTCTAAATACACCTCTGCCGTCTACAACCAGGAAATCAGCAATCACTGACTGCATGCGTAATGGGACTGCATTCAAACGACCACCACTCATCACTGTCAAACACTGCCTAAAACATTTCAGCGAGCAGGCCTTTCTAATCGACCTGGCCCGGGTATCCTGGAAGGATATTGACCTCATTCTGTCAGTAGAGGATGCCTGGTTGCTCTTTAAAAGTGCTTTCCTCGCCATCTTAAATAAGCATGCCCTATTCAAAAAATGTAGAACTAAGAACAGACATAGCCCTTGGTTCACCCCAGACTTGACTGCCCTTGAACAGCACAAAAACAACCTATGGCATTCCGCATTAGCATTGAATAGCCAGCGCTATGCAACTTATTAGGGAAGTCAAGAACCAATATACTCAGTCAGTTAGGAAAGCCGAGGCTAGCTTTTTCAAACAGAACTTTGCAAAAATGTTTTGGGACACTAAAGTCCATGGAGAATAAAAGCACCTCCTCCCAGCTGCCCACTGCACTGAGGCTAGGAAACACTGTCACCACCGATAAATCTACAACAATTTCCATAAGCATTTTCCACCTGGCTACTCCTACCAACAGTTCAGCACCTCCTGCAGCAACTTTCCCAAGCCCCACCTCCCCCACTATGCAATCTGGTTTCCGAGCTGGCCATGGATGCACCTCAGCCATGCTCAAGGTCCTAAACGATATCATAACCGCCACCGATAAAAGACAGTACTGTGCAGCCGTCTTCATCGACCTGGCCAAGGCTTTTGACTGTCAATCACTGCATTCTTATCGGCAGACTCAACAGCCTTGGTTTCTCTAATGACTGCCTCGTCTGGTTCACCAACTACTTCTCAGATAGAGTTCAGTGTGTCAAATCGGAGTGCCTGTGGTCCGGACCTCTGTCAGTCCCTATGGGGGTGCCACAGGGTTCAATTCTTGGGCCGACTTTTCTCTCAAAACACACACACACACAATGTTGTTGCTGCTGGTGATTCTCTGATCCACCTCTACGCAGACGACACCATTCTGTATACATCTGGCCCATCTTTGGACACTTAACAAACCTCCAAACGAGCTTCAATTACATAGAACAATCCATCCTTGGCCTCAAACTGCTTCAAAATGCATGCTCTTCAACAACCACAACCGCCCGCCCGACTAGCATCACTACTCTGGACGGTTCTGACTTAGAATAAGTGGACAACTACAAATACCTAGGTGTCTGGCTAGACTGTAAACTCTCCTTCCAGACTCACATTAAGCATCTCCAATCCAAAATTAAATCTAGAATTGGCTTCCTATTTCACAACAAAGCCCCCTTCACTCATACTGCCAAGCATACCCTCGTAAAACTGACTATACTACTGATCCTTGACTACAGCGATGTCATTTACAAAATAGCCTCCAACACTGTACTCAGGAAACTGGATGTAGTCTATCACAGTGCCATCTGTTTTGTCACCAAAGCCCCTTATACTACCCACCACTGTGACCTGTATGCTCTTGTTGGCTGGCCCTCACTACATAATCATCACCAAACCCACTGGTTCCAGGTCATCTATAAGTCTTTGCGAGGTAAACCCCTGTCGTATCTCAGCTCACTGGTCACCATAGCAACACCCACCTATAGCACATGCTCCAGCAGGCATATTTCACTGGTCATCCCCAAAGCCAACACCTCTTTGGCCACCTCTCCTTCCAGTTCTCTGCTGCCAATGACTGGAACGAAGTGCAAAAAAAACCATATATCTCCCTCACTAACTTTAAGCATCAGCTGTCAGAGCAGCTTACCGATCGATCACTGTACATGTACATAGCCAATCTGTAAATAGCACACCTCACCCCCATTCTGTTATTTATCCTCTTGCACCCCTGTATATCTGCACATCTATCACTCCAGTGTTAATGCTACATCTTTTATTATTTCACCACTATGGCCTATTTATTGCCTTACCTCCCTACTCTTCTACATTTGGACACACTGTACATAGATTTTTCTATTGTGTTATTGACTATACGTTTGTTTATGTGTAACTCTGTTGTTTTTGTCACACTGCTTTGCTTTATCTTGGCACGGTCGCAGTTGTAAATGAGAGCTTGTTCTCAACTGGCCTACCTGGTTATAAGGTGAAATAAAATAAATTACTCAAGTCATTATTGAAAACAGAAAAACTTGAACAGCAGTTTCAGGGCTGCATGTGCATGAAGACAGCACTGTAGCTGCTATTTAAAGAATGGCTGATTAAGACAAGCCAGACCTGATCTCTTTTTGTGGGATTAAGTTTCCAAAATTGTGCAAATAAAATACTAGAACCTGAATCAACACAGCCTTGCCCTCAAGTGCTTTCGTGGTTCTTAGTAGCCAAACTTGCCAGTGACAATTTGCCAATGCATTCGTTTTTTTATTAGACATCCAATTGGATTGTTTTATACTAGCTTCCATCGTTATATGGGGGAATCCCACAGACTACGAACCGCATTCTAACAGCTAATGAGGTGTGAGGGACCAAGTTGACCAACCAGTCAAGCTAACGACAGAGCGTGTGACAGTTTGGACTAACCTGAAAATTCCCAAATTAGCTAACGTTTGCCACTTAACGTTACAGTAGCAAGGATAAACAGCTGGCTAACATTATAGCTAGCAACACACCATGTAAAAAGAGGTTCGGTTCTCTTTACAACATGACTTGGTAGCTAGCTAACTGGCTAATTGACGATATGGAAGACGAATGCTAGCTGTCAAAGTTGCTCAGTTATCAATGGTGCTCGTAAGCTAACGTTCGCTAGATAGCTAGCTGTCAAGTTAGAGAGTTATAGCTAACTAACGTAGCTAAAATGATTAACCATGCTATCATGTTAGTTAATTGGCAACGAGCTACCTGGATCGTTACTAATGATGCCCCCATAGGCTCCGTCCCAGCAAAAAGATAACTGACAAGAGGCCCTGATTTCTGAACTCAATCCCCAGAACTTCAGTGCAGCTCACTTCCCCATGAAAGTCGTCCATTTCACGGGCCTCAGTTCAACTTCCATTCCCATGTTCTTACAGCTCACTTACCCTGGGTATATGTGGTCGTTGCCTTTGTCCAGGGAAGTGTTGAAGTAACTGCCCACTCCTCTTCCAACTGATCTTCAACAAGAAAGTCCCTCAGGTGCCTATTCTCTTGGCGTTTGTCCTAGATTAGACCCGTTGTGCCCTCACTGATGTGCCCGTGGCGTCCCTCTTCGGCTTCTCCGCCTTTTCCCTTTCTCTCGACAACCAACATCCGGGACTCTGTCGTTTGCAACACAAAAATACCCGGAACTACTTCCAACACAATTCAAGAACGATGCAGATTGCAAACTGCACTGGCTGTATTACTGCACTCTACGATGTACACAGCCACAAAAACTAGTCCCCTCCCTGCCGTCTCTCTCCCTCTGCCTCTGCTACAACTACTTAATAAAACGAAAACAATAATAGTATTAAAACACATATTTACTCAGAATCATTATAACAAAAAAATAAAAAATAAAATTAATGTGTTTTTAGCTATTAATAATCTTACTACAGGAGTTATGACAGTACTACTAAAGGTAATATTTAATTGCAAAAAATGATTAATTTGACTACTATCCTTGACTTCAGATTATACTGTTGTTAGCAGCATCTAGTCTTCTACACGGAGCACTATCTTAGTAATGTTCATGTTATAAGACATATTGACATTTTTGGTTAATTCATACTTTGCTGGAATCAAAAATGTCTGATCACTATTAGTACAGTATATACAGTGTTTCAGCTTCCTCATACAGTTTTCAGTTGGAAAACAGAGCCTCCAGTGGGTACTCATTGAAAATGCTTCACTTGAGCTGCAAACAGGTTGCCAATCATATTTCCCATCACAAATATGTGATGGGAATAAGCAAATGATCTACAATTACATTGTGTGTTGAATGTAGCTATAGCCAAATACGGAGACATAGATACCACGCTGTCAATACAGTAGCTGGTCACTGTGTTATTGTGCAGTTGCCATTTGTATCACTTCAGGTTAATGTGTAGACTCTTTGTATGTAATCAGACTAAATCAAATAACATTTTATTTGTCACATGCGGCGAATACAACAGGTGAAGACTTTACGATGCTTACTTACAAGCCCTTTCCCAACAATGTAGTGTTAAGTAAGAAAAATGTGCAAAAAAATGAAAAGGGAATAGTAACACAAAATAACAATAATGAGACTATACACACAAGGAGTACCGGTACCTTGTCAATACGCAGTGGTAGGAGGTATTTGAGGTAATTTAGATATTATGTACACTATCATTAAAAAGTTTGGCTTGGGGGTAGAAGCTGTTTAGAAGCCTCTTGGACCTACACTACCGTTCAAAAGTTTAGAGTCACTTAGAAATGTCCTTGTTTATTAAAGAAAAGCACATCTTTTGTTCTTTAAAATAACATCAAATTGATCAGAAAAACAGTGTAGACATTGTTAATGTCGTAAATGACTATTGTAACTGGAAACGGCAGATTTTCTATGGAATATCTACATAGGCGTACAGAGGCCCATTATCAGCAACCATCACTCCTGTCTTCCAATGGCACGTTGTGTTAGCTAATCGAAGTTGATCAAGGCTAATTGATCATTAGAAAACAATTTTGCAATTATGTTAGCACAGCTGAAACCTGTTGTTCTGATTAAAGAAGCAATAAGTTGTTCTGATTAAAGAAGCAATAAAACTGTCCTTCTTTAGACTAGTTGAGTATCTGGAGCATCAGCATTTGTGGATTCGAGTGCAAGCTCAAAATGGCCAGAAACAAATAACTTTCTTCTGAAACTCATCAGTCTATTCTTGTTCTGAGAAATGAAGGCTATTCCATGAGAGTCATTGCCAAGAAACTGAATATCTTGTACAAAGCTGTGTACTACTCCCTTCACAGAACAGTGCAAACTGGCTCTAACAAGAATAGAAAGAGGAGTGGGAGGCCCCGGTGCACAACTGAGCAAGAGGACAAGTACATTCGAGTGTCTAGTTTGAGAAACAGACACCTCACAAGTCCTCAACTGGCAGCTTCATGAAATAGTACCCGCAAAACACCAGTCTCAATGTCAAAGGTGAAGAGGTGACTCCAGGATGCTGGCCTTCTAGGCAGAGTTCCTCTGTCCAGTGTCTGTGTTCTTTCGGCCATCTTAATCTTTTATTTTTATTGGCCAGTCTGAGATATGGCTTTGTCTTTGCAACTCTGCCTAGAAGGCCAGCATCCCGGAGTCGCCTCTTCACTGTTGAAGTTGAGACGACTGTTTTGTGGGTACTATTTAATGAAAACATTTTAATTAGCCTTTTAAAATGATAAACTTGGATTTGTTAACACTCCATTGGAACACAGGAGTGATAGTTGCTAACAATGGGCCTATGTAGATATTCCATTAAAAATATTGCCATTTCCAGCTACAATAGTAATTTACAACATTAACAATATCTACACTGTATTTATGATCAATTTGATGTTATTTTAATGGGGAACAAAGAAAGAAAAAAATATACATTTAAGTGACCGCAAACTTTTGAACAGTAGTGTACATGTAGGTAGGGGTAAAAGTGACTAGAAAATCAGGATAGATCATAAGCAGAGTATCGGCAGCGTTTGTGAAGAGTGTGTGTGTGTGTTGGAATGTCAGTGTTGTACGTGTGAGTGTGTGGGTAGAGTCCAGTGAGTGTGCATAAAGCCGGTACAAGAGAGTCAGTCCAAATAAAAAGTGGTCAATGCAAATAGTCTGGGTAGCCATTTGCTTAACTGTTCAGCAGTCTTATGGCTTGGGAGTAAAAGCTGTTCAAGTGCTTTTTGGTCCTAGACATGGCGCTCCGGTACCGCTCGCTGTGCGGTAGCAGAGACAAAGTTCTAGGACTTGTGTGGTTGGAGTCTTTGACCATTTTTTTGGCCTTCCTCTGACACCGCCTGGTATAGAGGTCTTGGATGGCAGGGAGCTCGGCCCCAGTGATGTACTGGGCTGTACGCAATACCCTCTGTATCGCCTTACGATGCCAAGAAGTTGCCATACCAAACAGTGATGTAGCCCGTCAAGAAGCTCTCAATGGTGCAGCTGTTGAACCTTTTGAGGGCCCATGCCAATTCTCTCAGGCCTTTGATTTAACTGTGCCCCTGTTCTCACCTGGGTTTGTGTGTGCTATATGAAAGAGGAGTACAGTCTCTGCCAAGAGATGTGGACTTGTAGGAAGTGCACTTGTCCTGTCGCTGGTTGAAGCCTAGCTCCAGCTGTTCCCCCTCAATCACTTCATTGCTGGCAGTGGTGGGGTAATTCTGCAGTCTCTCAGGCTTTTGTCTGATGTTTGCCTTACTGGTGTGGTCTTCTACTGAGGCTTACTATGGCCTGTGCCAAAAGGTCCTTAATGGCACAGGGGGACGTTTGCTTGCCCTGTAGGTACAGTATCTAGATAAAGATAGCTCAATCACTGCATAGGTTATTATTATATCTGCCAAAATTGTTTAAGTGTGATAACTGACACACAATGTATAGGCTAGCAACAACATTTATTTGTAAGGAAAAGTCTTCTGACAATTCAACTTCCACGACGATAGGTGGCGACATAGTTCTGAGTTGTTTAAATTGCAATGGAATAGATAATAGAAGACGTCACGCCAGACAACATCAGGAAGTCGACCACTACTTCTCAATCATCAGTGACTTTCTTTCGATGTCTTTAAAAGTAAGTAATGTTTCTATTAATAAGATTCATTGAAATATTAAGCTAATTCACTGACAACTGCAACACGAGCCGAATGATCTTAAGTGCGTTCCCCATGCCAATGAACATCCTAGTAACAACGAATGTGAACCGCATTCCAGTGCACAATTTGCATGGCTAACGTTAGCAGCTGTAAAGTGTAGTTTGAAGTTGTAGCTAGTAGACAAAAGTGAGTCTAACATAATTATCCCATATGCCAACCAGTCAAATAATCAACTCGTGACTACTATTCGTCCCCTCAAAAGTTTAAGGGTCACAATTATCCTATTCCTACCAGAACGTTTAAAAGTAACTCTGAAAACAATGTCTCCGCTCCTCCCACACCTTACTCCGACATTTGTCCCACAAATTACAATTACACACTGCGTAGGTTTTACATACTTTTTCAATGTCATTTTTGTTTTGTAGATTTGTCTCCCTGGCTTGACCAGGCATTGCAGAACCCTGGACCCTCACTGTAGATGGGAAGCTGTCTGACGAGTTTTCCCTTCCATTCCATGTAGAGGAAGTCAAAAGGTAGATGACAGCTTTTGCTGAGCAGGATGGTGCTGATCACCTCAGGTCCCCCTGGAGTCTTGCACCATCCGCTTCCTGGATAACTTCAGCCGTGGCCAGCACGGAGCCTCTTCGGCAGAGTACTTACTAGAGTCCGGCTACGCTGTGATCTTCCTGCACAGACACCGCTCCTTATATCCCTTCACTCTGGGATTAATCTGCTGGACAATAGAGGGTTCTGGCTGTGGCCAAGTCATGGTCAACCAGCAGGCACTTCCCAACATTGGCAAAGTCCTGATGCGTTACCAGGCGGTAAAAGAGGCACGGCTTCTTCTGCCTGTGGAGTTCAGCACCCTGTCTGAGTACCTGCACCACCTCAAAGCTGCAGCACAGGCACTCAGGCCCATAGGTAGGTACTAACACTCAACTAGAAGTAGTAGCAGGGCTTATCGGGGTGTACAGTACATGCATGTGCTGGTATATTAAACATGCACTCGGTGTTCACTCCCCTCTCAGGGTCTACGGCCATGTTTTATTTGGCTGCAGCAGTGTCAGATTTTTACATTCCAGCATCAGAAATGCCAGAGCACAAAATCCAGTCCTCCAATGGACCACTTCAGGTGAGTAAAGAAAGCCATCAAATACAAAAGCACATGCTCATTGATCCACTGTAAGCCAAGCCTCTTCTGTCCTATAGATCAGTATGAAGATGGTCCCCAAGATGTTGTCGCCGCTGGTGGACTGGGCTCCACAGGCATTTGCTTCAAGCTGGAGATGGACCCGTCCATCCTGCTGGACAGAGCTCGGCGGGCACTGGACAACAGGCTGTGGTGGCCAGCGTACTGGACACCAGACGAGGTTATGTAGTGGTGGTGACCCCTTACACTCAGGCCAAGCTAGTACTTACGGATGAGGAAGCAAGCAGAGATGTGGAGATCGAGGACAGTATTGTCAGTAACCTGACCAGAGCTCACAGCCAAATCATAACCCAACAAGACTGAGACCCCAGAGGTGTTTTCATTAGTTGCAATGGAAACTTCACTCCAAACAGAAAACGTTATGCAACAAAAACAGGTTACAACTGGACAAATTCATGGACGTCCCTCCCTGTTTGATATGTTTGCTTCCTAGAGTAAGATCGCTTCTCACAGAATCTGACTAATGAATACACTCCAGTAAACTGTGCTGCTTACTGGGAGGGCTGGCTTTGGTGGTCCGATGAAACACAGTAACGTGTCGTACAAGTCCCTGGGGCAGGGCACTAGCTCTACTTTCTTCTGAAATCTTAATTCATGCTTGTCTAGTTTGGATCTTCATTTTATCTTGCAGGGCTTTCACCGTCCTAGATCAGACATTCATGTGCATGCATATGTAGGTTTCAGTACACACTCTGCCTTTAAAATCTAATATTTACATAATCACAGCAAAACAATCCTTGATCACCTTAACTTTAAGTATCATACTCATGTCACAAGGCAGATTACAACATATTGGTTGTGGAATGATAATGCCAACCAATGAATTGACTTAACCTCATAGCAGTTTGTCAGAGTAATATCACAGACAGAGTACATCAGTAAAGTAACAGACTCGGAACATTAAACTTTAACTGTATGTTGATATTTTATGTGCTGGACAAATCACAAATCTACTCCACAGAGGGAACAGTCTTCCTTGAAGGCATGACACCCCATACAGCTAGCTATCAGTGATTGTGTAATTTACTTGCAAATGTGTGGAAACGGTTTGGTTGGTTATTTGAGTTTGACACTAAGTCCAGCACGAATACCAGACAGCTCTCCACTATCTTGTCTCCTCACAACAGACTTCATGAACCTGGAATACATTCAAGATTTTAATGTAGGTTTTTTTCAAAAATACACTTGGAATTCAATTTGATCCATAATTGACACTAGTTAAATTATACAAGTTGTCAATTTTGCTATCAAATACAGTATATCATATCAGCATACACGCTACAAAGCAGGATCAAGGAGTTAGCCAGATAAATTGCCTCTATTCTGAACTAATAAATAACCAAGCTTGAAATGGGCTATGGTCTAATTAACTCAACCTAAGTTTATTTTTCTAAATGATTCAGAAAATCAACAGTTGTTTCTGGTTGTTAATCAAAGTAAGCTGGCTAACTCATTGGTTCTGCTTTGTAGTATACCCCTCAGAGGTCCTGAAAGATGTGCCTGCAGGAGGTGTAAGTAATGCCTGCAAAACACTATCATACATAGGATTTGTATACATTTTATACACTGCAACTTCAAGTTTCAAATGTTGTCTACAAACTTGTCCCGTTATGCGGATCTTGGCTAGTCTGAAATTCTCTCTGTTTGACACTGCGATTGCGGTCAGTCTTCTTCCTCTTTGGTGTAAACCCTTGGTTCTTGGCCATTAGCGGAAAGGATCGAGCAGCATGTACAAATTAGACAAAAGTTTTAAACCGGGAAGGGAATACTCTAACATATAAAGTACTAGAATAATCTGATGAAGGTCATGATTTGAAGTACTGGGTGAAAATGTTTTCTTAATATTGTGCTTTGTACAATGAGTATGGAAACAAATATTGTACATGAAGGCTAAGCTGTACAATAAATAATTACTGCTGTATACTTGTGTGTAACTAATTTCTACATGTTTAAAGGATAATACTCAAGAGGGTGAGACACTGTACCTGGTGGGTAATGCTTCTCTTGGTATCTGGATCCAACTCCTCTTCATCTGCAACGAAGAAATAGACCTCCCATCAAGCCTTGCCCATCTCATTCCTACTCTGAACTTGAGTAAATGTACCTGGTAACACTCACCCTTCACCTCAGCCTGTAGGTCCTATTCAGTTTCAGCCTCTCCATTCCTCTGTAGAAGTGCAGGGCAGCCTCTTCATCCAAGTCAGAGTATGATGGTTCAGCCCCAGCCTCTTCAGACATCTGACAACATAGGGACCAATCCATCTTAGATGTAGACTCAGCAAACTTACATTGCCATGAGCAGCACTTCAGATATTGCGATGAGTGTGATATCCCTCTCACACAGTATCTGCGCATGGGTCTGCTGCGCATGGGTCTGCTGCGCATGGGTCTGCTGCGCATGGGTCTGCGTGGTAGCAATAGGACCAAAACAGCTGAGAAGTTTAGCCGCACGTAGATGCACAAAGTAAGCATGGAAGCATCATATTGCTGAGTGTACCTTTAAAGGGATACTTTGGGATTTTGGCAATGAGACCATTTATCTACTTCCCCAGAGTCAAATTAAATCATAGATGGCATTTTTATGTCTCAGTGTACAGTATGAAGGAAGTTAGGTGGTTCCATGAGCCACTGCTAACAAGCATAAGCACAATGAAGTCCATGGGTATCTACTAGCACACTAACAGATACTCAGACTTCCAGTCATTGTGCTAACACTAGTTAGCAACTTCACTCAAACTGCACTGAGACACAAAAATGGTAAACATGAGTTCATCTGACTGAAGTAGATAAAGGGCCTCATTGCCAAAATCCTGAAGTATGCTAACATCACCCAATGAATGAACATCATACTAATTTCTCACCTTGTTGTTGGTGTTCTGCTTGCTACTCCCTGGCTTCATAGCAGCCATCTCATTCTGGCCTGCAGAGAGCAGCTGTGGGGCAAGCCAAGCATCTACCTCACCCATGTCATTTATCAGCTGCAGGGACAGTCAGAGGACCCAATTATTATAGGACACAATCTGATTCATACTAACTATATGACAAGCACTGTATAAATTGACTACATTCCATGTATATACACTCAACTGCCAGTTTTAGGTACACCACCCTGTTCACAAAAATGATTCGCTCCTACAGACAGTGAGTCACATGGCCGTGGATTGCTATACAAAGCAGGCAGACAGGCATCGAAGCATTCAGTTACTGTTCGAATGAACGTTAAAATGGGCAAAACGAGTGACAGAAGCAACTTTGAGCGTGGTATGATCATCTGTATCTCAGAAACGGCCAGCCTTCGGGGGATTTTCACACACAAGTGTCTAGGGTTTACAGAGAATGGTGCAGCAAACACAAAAACATCCGGCCAGTGGCAGTCGTGTGTGTGTGAAAACAGCCCGCTGATGAGAGGTCGAAGGAGAATGGCAAGAATCGTACAGGCTGGTGGCGGTAGTGTGGGAAATATTTTCCTGGCACACGTTAGGTCCCTTGATACTAATTGAACATGTTTCCATGCCCCTGAGAATTCAGGCTGTTCTGGAGGCACCGCTTGGTCCGGCCCAGTACTAGATGGGTGTATCTAATAAACTGGCCACAGTATTTATATTTCATTCTATGGCATTGCTTGTTCTGATATAATACGAATCTGGATTATGTGTATAGTTTTTTTTATTGCTAGGTATTCCTGGACTGCTGGAGCTAGAAACACTGCACCTACAAATCTGTGTATGCGACCAAGAAACATTGATATAGGCCTAAACATTTTATCAATCATAAGCAAAATGACAATGCATCTACTCACATTCCTGTAAATCAGCAGTCTTTCAATCACTGGGTGGTTGTGTGCAGGAATATGCTTTGCTTTCAGGATGAGGTAGAAACTGATGTTTGTGCAGTGACTCAGGAGAGAAACAATAAGTGAGTCCATTCTCAATGGCATTGTTTATGCAATTTATGTTACAAATAAAATATATACTTAATTTAGATAAAGCTGCTGTTTGGTCTTGAGGTAGTTGGCACCCTTTCCCGGTGGGATGCGTCCATCATTGACCATTTCCAAAAGGGCCTGTAGCTCGTCGTTCAGCTCTGCCAAGTGCACAAAACACCATCGGCAAACAGTACGACATTACCACTCAACACCATTAGTAACTGTAACACCAACATACTGTAACTCTTGTTACAGGTTCAACAACATTGTGGTTTACACTGTCAGTTTCTTTTTCTGCCGCACATACAGTAGTAGTGATGTTGTGTTTATCATACCTTGGACTTCAAGTCCTGAATGAGCTCCGATTAGCTCTGGTGATTCCTTCCTCAGCAGCTAATTCTCTCCTTCTGGGACATCTGCTTCAGGTCCTTAACAATCCTCTCCACACCATTCTCTACAGCAAACTTAGTGTCTGTCTCTCTGTCTCGGTCTGAGGACAACAGTGAAATGCTGTTTCTTGCTTTGATAGAGCTAGAGGCTCAAGTATGTACAATTGAAGTCGGAGGTTTACATACACTTAGGTTGGAGTCATTAAACCTCGTTTTTCAACCACTCCACAAATTTCTTGTTAACAAACTATAGGTTAGGCAAGTCGGTTAGGACATCTACTTTGTGCATGACACAAGTAATTTTTCCAACAATTGTTTACAGACAGATTATTTCACTGTATCACAATTCCAGTGGGTCAGAAGTTTACATACACTAAGTTGACTGTACCTTTAAACAGCTTGGAAAATTCCAGAAAATGTCATGGCTTTACAAGCTTCTGATAAATGATGTCAATTAGCCACAGTCAATTGGAGGTGTACCTGTGGATGTATTTCAAGGCCTACCTTCAAACTCAGTGCCTATTTGCTTGACATCCTGGGAACATCAAAAGAAATCAGCCAAGACCTCAGAAAAATAAGTCTAGTTCATCCTTGGGAGTAATTTCCAAACACCTGAAGGTACCACGTTCATCTGTACAAACAATAGTACGCAAGTATAAACACCATGGGACCACGCAGCCGTCATACCGCTCAGGAAGGAGACGGATTCTGTCTCCTAGTGATGAACGTACTTTGGTGCGAAAAATTTGAATCAATCCCAGAACAACGGCAAAGAACCCTGTGAAGAAGCTGGAAGAAACAGGTACAAAAGTAGTTATATCCACAGTAAAATGAATCCTATATCGACATAACCTGAAAGGCTGCTCAGCAAGGAAGAAGCCACTGCTCCAAAACCGCCATTTAAAAAAGCCAGACTACGGTTTGCAACTGCACATGGGGACAAAGATCGTACTTTTTGGAGAAATGTTCTCTGGTCCGATGAGACAAAAATACAACTGTTTTGCCATAATGACCATCGTTATGTTTAGAGGAAAAAGGGGGATGCTTGCAAGCCAAAGAACACATCCCAACCTTGAGGCAAGGGGGTGGCAGCATCATGTTGTGGGGGTGCTTTGCTGCAGGAGGGACTGGTGCACTTCACAAAATAGACGGCATCATGATGAAGAAAAATTATGTGGATATATTGAAGCAACATCTCAAGACATCAGTTAAAGTTAAAGCTTGGTCGCAAATGGGTCTTCCAAATGGACAATGACCCCAAGCATACTTCCAAAGTTGTGGCAAAATGGCTCAAGGACAACAAAGTCAAGGTAAAATTCACCCAAATTATTGTGGGAAGCTTGTGGAAGGCAACCCGACATGTTTTACCCAAGTTAAACAATTTAAAGGCAATAATACCAAATACTAATTGGGTGTATGTAAACTTCTGACCCACTGGGAATGTGATGAAAGAAATAAAAGCTGAAATAAATCACTCCACTATTATTCTGACATTTCACTTTCTTAAAATAAAGTGGTGATCCTAACTGACCTAAAACAGGGAATTTTTACTAGAATTAAATGTCAGGAATTGTGAAAAACTGAGTTTAAATGTATTGGTTAAGGTGTATATAAACTTCAGACTTCAACTGTATACTTACAGTAATTGCTGATAATGTATACCTGAAGAAGGTTTAGATCATAGACAGTCAATTGTCTCTGAATATTCCTAGCTTCTTCATCCTCTGCCTCCACTTCTTGCTGAGATTTTCCCTCTGCAACAACAAAGTAGTTTAGTGGTTTCAAGGAAACAGCCTTCGTCTATGACCTCTATACCAGACTATGACATCTATTCTCCAGACAGGTTCAAAATTCAACTCATAGTAGAATATGGTCTCAATAGTATGAATTGACTAAATGGAAAATACTCACTTCCCACATAATCAGAAAACATCTTCCTGTTTCCCCATGCCATGTCATTGGAGAGAAGACACCACATTTAACATGTCAAGCAATGGACATTAGACCAGTGGAAATCTGTCATGTGGTCTGATTTTTGGTTCCAACTGCTGTGTCTTTGTGAGACGCAGAGTAGGTGAATGGATGATGTGGTTCCCACCTTGAAGCATGGATGGGTGTGATGGTGTGGGGCTGCTTTGCTTGTACAATGTTTGTGGTTTATTTAGATTTGAAGGCACACTTAACCAGCATGGCTACCACAGCATTCTGCAGCGATACGCCATCCCATCTGGTTTGCGCTTAGTGGGAATATCATTTGTTTTTCAACAGGACAATGACCCAATACACCTCCAGGCTGTGTAAGAAGGAGAGTGATGGAGTGCTGCATCAGATGACATGGCCTCCACAATCACCCGACCTCAACCCAATTGAGATGGTTTGGGATGAGTTGGACCGCAGAGTTAAGGAAAAGCAGCCAACAAGTTCTCAGCATATGTGGGAACTCATTCAAGACTGTTGAAAAAGCATTCCAGGTGAAGCTGGTTGAGAGAATGACAAGTGTGCAAAGCTGTCATCAAGGCTACTTTAAATAATCTAAAATATATTTTGATTTGTTTAACATGCCTTGTGTTATTTCATAAAATGTTGATGTCATCACTATATCAATTATGATTGATGGACCACGTCAAATTGGCTAGCTAGCTAATAACAGATCACATCAATGGCTAGTTAACAATCAATCTTTCAGGGGATGAACTAGATGGCTATGTATTTGATTTACTTGCCATCTAGTGGTGATGACAGTAGTCCAACTGACAACTTTACCATGATGAAGACTTGAGATTAAAGCTTAATCTCTGATGAAGCATGCTTAATGACAGGTGACAAATATATAGGCTACCCTCACGTACAGTGGGGCAAAAAAGTATTTAGTCAGCCACCCATTGTGCAAGTTCTCCCACTTAAAAAGATGAGGCCTGTAATTTTCATCATAGGTTCACTTCAACTATGACAGACAAAATGAGAAGAAAAAAAATCCAGAAAATAACTGTTGGATTTTTAACGAATTTATTTTCAAATTATGGTGGAAAATAAGTATTTGGTCACCTACAAACAAGCAAGATTTCTGGCTCTCACAGACCTGTAACTTATTCTTTAAGAGGCTCCTCTGTCCTCCACTCGTTACCTGTATTAATGGCACCTGTTTGAACTTGTTATCAGTATAAAAAGTCCACAACCTCAAACAGTCACACTCCAAACTCTACTATGGCCAAGACCAAAGAGCTGTCAAAGGACATCAGAAACAAAATTGTAGACCTGCACCAGGCTGGGAAGACTGAATCTGCAATAGGTAAGCAGCTTGGTTTGAAGAAATCAACTGTGGGAGCAATTATTAGGAAATGGAAGACATACAAGACCACTGATAATCTCCCTCGATCTGGGGCTCCACGCAAGATCTCACCTAGTGAATGACCTGCAGAGAGCTGGGACCAAAGTAACAAAGCCTACTATCAGTAACACACTACACCACCAGGGACTCAAATCCTGCAGTGTCAGACGTGTCCTCCTGCTTAAGCCAGTACATGTCCAGGCCCGTCTGAAGTTTGCTAGAGAGCATTTGGATGATCCAGCAGAAGATTGGGAGAATGTCATATGGTCAGATGAAACCAAAATATAACTTTTTGGTAAAAACTCAACTTGTCGTGTTTGGAGGACAAAGAATGCTGAGTTGCATCCAAAGAACACCATACCTACTGTGAAGCATGGGGGTGGAAACATCATGCTTTGGGGCTGTTTTTCTGCAAAGGGACCAGGACGACTGATCTGTGTAAAGGAAAGAATGAATGGGGCCATGTATCGTGAGAGTTTGAGTGAAAACCTCCTTCCATCAGCAAGGGCATTGAAAATGAAACGTGGTTGGGTCTTTAAGCATGACAATGATCCCAAACACACCGCCTGGGCAACGAAGGAGTGGCTTCGTAAGAAGCATTCCAAGGTCCTGGAGTGGCCTAGCCAGTCTCCAGATCTCAACCCCATAGAAAATCTTTGGAGGGAGTTGAAAGTCTGTGTTGCCCAGCAACAGCCCCAAAACATCACTGCTCTAGAGGAGATCTGCATGGAGGAATTGGCCAAAATACCAGCAACAGTGTGTGAAAACCTTGAAGACTTACAGAAAATGTTTGACCTCTGTCATTGCCAACAAAGGGTATTTAACGAGGTATTGAGATAAACTTTTGTTATTGACTAAATACTTACTTTCCACCATAATTTGCAAATAAATTCATTAAAAATCCTGCAATGGAATTTTCTGGATTTTTTTTCCCAATTTGTCTGTCATAGTTGAAGTGAACCTATGATGAAAATTACAGGCCTCATCTTTTTAAGTGGGAGAACTTGCACAATTGGTGGCTGACTAAATACTTTTTTGCCCCACTGTTTATGAAAATAAATGATCAATTGATGTTTACTGATCCTGAAAAGCATGCAATTACTTGCTGTATAACTATGATGATAGCGCTAAATGGGAAATAATCAGAAATGTGTAGTTCTAACTATGCTCTTCAAGATGTGGTGATATAAAAACAAAATAGTTTACATTTATTTAACAATCCCTTGAAAACGGGACGTAGTTCTCAATGGTTTTAGCAGAGCTGGGGGACTCCTTGCCCCCTGGCAGCCAAATCGAATGCTCTGCACCGTATTGTGCTGTTTTGCTGCTAATGACTCATACTCTTTACTTGCAGTTGACTCACCTCTTCAACACCATCTTCCTGGTCACTGTCCATCTGAACACCACATGCCATGAGTTTATACAGTGGCAAAGAGAAACAACAATAAGACTCACTGAGTAGGGCTCAAAGATTTCAGCAAAGAAGTTTAACTATGCAAATAGACTCACCGAGATGTTGGTATCATGGGACTCAAACTTGTCCTTCGTATACTGTGAGGACCTCTTGAAAAGATTGTAAATTGAGAGGAGATTGAATGGAAACTTGAAATTGGTCTAAAGCAGTGGTCACCAACCTTTTCTGAGTCAAGATCCCTTTCGCAGTCAAAAAGCAAGCTGAGATCTGTTCAGATAAAAAAGAAATAGATTAAATAAATAAAACAGTTGTAGAATGAAGGTTTGTGCAGTAGGCCCAATAGCCTACATTTCCACATCATAGTGGCTATATGCCTATAACGCCAATATTGTTCTCAGACCATATTAGATTTCAAAACTCGAGCTGACTCCAGCAAAATAGATCAGTTGGTGGAACACTTGCAAGGCACAGCTGAGCATAAATTGAAATAAGTAGCTTTTTTATTTTACTGGACTGATGCATCTGATGGTCATGGTGTTTTCAAGACAACTGGGGATCCCAGTTAAATAAATGCTGCCAAATCATGATGTCAGTCATTTTTAAGTCGGAAAGTCTGAGCTCTAGAAAGAGGCCAGAGTTTCCACCTTCGAATTCCGTGTTGGGATAACCATTTAAAACAATTTCTCGGTTGGATCTGGTTTTCTTCCCCAGAGTTCCCAGTTGTCTTGAACGCACTGAAGTCGAAAGTCTAAACGGAGAGAGCAGTAGAGGGTCCATCTCTCACTGTCCCTGCTCTATCATTCCTTTCATCCAGTGACACTGATGCCAAAACTTGAGTTGCACTGCACAAATTCATGTTGTTCTTATGACCTAAGATAGTGAAATATTCCTCAATATTAAATTTAGACATTCACATTTGACATTCATTTTATTAATTTAGCAGACACTTTTATATATTAATCGACTTACAGTAGTGAGTTCATACAGTTTCTCATATTGGTCCCCTGTGGGAATCGAACCCTGGCGTTGCAAGCGTCATACTCTACCAACTGAGCCACACAGGATGAGATTCTAATAATAATAAAAACGAAGGACTATCTAATAGGGCATTTTGTGTTTTGTAAGTGTTCAATAAAAACAGTTAACAGTGTAGAATAAAAACGTAAGAAATTAACTCACTCGTAAAAACAGCAGCTCTTGGCTGTATTCTTTGACAGTCTCTCTGGTCATGGTTTTAAAAGTTGTGAAATCTCACCTGGTCTAGTATCAAACTTTTCTGTGGCGGAGGTATTGGAAACTGTAGGAACGGTGACTTGAGCTATCCGATTGGCTAGCACAGTAGGCGAACTCGATTTAGCCACAGATCTCTCCGTCCGCCTGCAGGCAGAATTAGTCTTACATTCTACAGAAATGTTTGGTGATCGACTAGGAAAGCCTTGAAGATCGACCAGTTGATTGCGACGGACCGGTTGGTGACCACTGGTCTAAAGCAACAATGACAACTATCGGTCAAGTAAAGGACACACTCCACTCCATATAATCATTCTTGACAATCAACTTTGTGCAGATGTTGATGGCTATGATATGAAAGTAATCATAATTCTGTTCACACGGGCATCTCCATTACATCTACATATAACATATTGTATCTTATCTAGGACAGACATGTCTTCGTACACTTCAGGGTCATCTTTGTCATACTGTTCCTTCTTCAGATTTGGAGCGCGTTTGCTTCTGAGCGGAGCAAGAGCAAAAATCGTCACATTTTAGCCAGGTCAAACAATGCAATCCTTCCATCCGAGTTTAATCCACTCCGAATCAAATCACATTTTATTCTAATCAAATTGTATTGGTCGCACACACATTGAGCAGACGTTATTACGGGTGTAGCGAAATGCTTATATCCACATTAATACAAATAAAATTGTATTGGTCACATACACATGATTAGTAGATGTTAATGCGAGTGTAGCGAAATGCTTATATCCACATTAATACAAATAAAATTGTATTGGTCACATACACATGATTAGTAGATGTTAATGCGAGTGTAGCGAACAAAATAGATCAGTTGGCGAAGCACTTGCAAGGCACAACTGAGAATAAATTGATCTAAAATCTAAGCTACAATACTGTCATTTCCTGTGGCAATTCAAAGGTAAAACGTTTAGCTACTATATCGACCTTGAACTAAAGTTAACTGTTCATACAATTAAATCTCGCTAACGTACCTTAGTGCTCGAACCATGTTAAGTAGAACCTTTTAAATTGGTTTGAAATGTGCCGTTCCAAACGTAAAAAACACGCATAATATATCAATACACCTGGACCGGAAGTAAGGACCTGAAGTAAGGACAGGCATATTCTCGATACCATTTGATAGGAAACACTTTGAAGTTTGTGGAAATGTGAAATGAATGTAGGAGAATATAACACATTAGATCAGTTAAAATATAATACAAACCAAAAAAATGTGTTTTCCATTTAATTTTTTTTGTTCCAACATCTTTGAAATGCAAAAAAAAAGAGAAAGGCCATATATTGAGTTAGATTTTGTCCACAAGATGGCAGCAATGTGTTTGCACAGTTTCCGACTGACACGGGGAATAATTACATCACAATATTTTGTAACAATTTTTTTAATAGATTTTTTTCTTTAACCTTTATTTAGCTAGGCAAGTCAGATAAGAACAAATTGTTATTTACAGTGATGGCCTGCCCCGGCCAAACCCAGACGACGCTGGGCCAATTGTGCGCTGCCCTATGGGAGTCTGCCAGGAGTTTGCCCAATGTGCCGAATTGGTTAATTTATACATTTTCAAGTACATAACTATAGAGAACATGCAAAAATGCTATAGTAATGCACACTTTTTTAAATAAGAGCTTGTCAAGAAATGTCTTCTGTCGTGGGCACCTGGATGCCGCAACTATGTTTTTCACCAACTCACTGACTGTATAATGTACTTTTTTATATGTACGTCCCAATGACCAATACAGAGGACAATTTTGCACTTACAATAAAATATAAATAACAATATATTACATTTAAAAATGATTATGTTACCTAACACCAAATACAATTAGAAAATAATGAATCTCTACGTGTGTATTGTTTTTAAATATACGCCATTCTGGAATACTTTTCAAATCAATAAATGCATTGAACAAAAAAACTCATGTTCTAAGTGCGTTTTGCATGATGAAAATACATTTCCACAATATTACTTTTTGTATGGGTGGGGGATTTATATACGTTATTAAAATATATAATCATATATTTTAAAATGTCTGTCACATTTATGGGTTTTAAATATATGATCATATATTTTAAAATATACAGTATCAGTCAATAGTTTGGACACAGCTACTCATTCAAGGGTTTTTCTTTATTTTTAATATTTTTCTACATTATAGAATAATAGTGAAGACATCAACACTATGAAATAACACCTATGGAATCATGTAGTAACCAAAAGTGTCAAACAAATCAAAATATATTTGAGATTCTTCAAAGTATCCACCATTTGCCTTGATGATAGCTTTGCACACTCTTGGCATTCTCTCAACCAGCTTCATGAGGTAGTTAAATGTGCAATGCATTTCAATTAACAAGTGTGCCTTGTTAATTTGTAAAATGTCTTTCCGTCTTAATGCTTTGAGCCAATCAGCTGTGTTGTGACAAAGTAGTGGTGGAACAGCTAGAACAGCTCAAATAAGCAAAGAGAAATGACAGACCATAAGAAATACCTTATTTACATAAGCATTTAGAACCTTCGCTATGAGATTCAAAATTGAGCTCAGGTGCATCCTGTTTCCATTGATCATCCTTGAGATGTTTCTACAACTTGATTGGAGTCCACCTGTGGTAAATTCAATTGATTGGACGTAATTTGGAAAGGCACACACCGGCCTATATAAGGTCCCACAGTTGACAGTGCATGTTAGAGCAAAAACCAAACCATGAGGTCGAATAAATTGTTTGTAGACCTCAGAGACAGGATTGTGTCGAGGCACAGATCTGGGAAAGGGACCAAAACATTTCTGCAGCATTGAAGGTCCCCAAGAACACAGTGGCCTCCATCATGCTTAAATGGAAGAAGTTTGAAACCACCAAGACTCTTCCTAGAGCTGGCCGCCTGGCCAAACTGAGCAATCAAGGAAGAAAGGCCTTGGTCAGGGAGGTGACCAAGAACCTGATGGTCACTCTGACAGAGCTCCAGAGTTCCTCTGTGGAGATGGGTGAAAATTCCAGAAGGACAACTATCTCTGCAGCAAATCACCAATCATGCATTTATGGTAGAGTGGCCAGATGGAAGCCACTCCTCAGTAAAAGGCCATGAGAAACAAGATTCTCTGATTTGATGAAACCGAGATTGAGAGGACAGTCAGGGACTGGACTGCCTGCAGCCAGTCTGGAGAAACAAGAGAGGAACAATGAGACTCCATGTCATTGGGATCAACACACAGACACATTGAATAGGACTATACAGCCTATGACAGCTATGATAGAAGAGAGACACAACTCATGCTTCATATCCTCAAGCATGCCTGATTACCTCCAACTAGTTACAGATTATCTTATTTTCCCCTTCTTGTACAACCCCCCCCCCCCCCCCACCATCCTCCTAGTCAATATGCTCACATTGCCTCTCTTTCTAGTTGCCTCTCATTGCCTCTCTCACAGCCATGATCAGGTCACAAGCCTGTCTCCTCGAGATAATCTACACCGTTTGCCCTGAAGGGCACAGCTGACAGCTTTCAAATCCCCATGTCAACTTGTGTTCCAACTTGTAGATTCTGTGTGGCTATATTATTCCACAATAAAGGCTTTTTGGGCGTCTCCCTAACAGAGTGTATGTAATATTTCCGTCCCTACTGTATCTATTATGTGGTGATGAAAGAGAACCTTTTCATTCATAGCTGTCTTCTGAGACTGTCCTCCAACCGGCCCAACCAGACGGCCAGGTCTGTAAGCCGCAGGAACAGGACTGGAGTCAGACTCCCACCGACTGACTGGTGTACACTTCTTGTCCTAGTAAAGCCTTCCTGGGGGGCAGACCTCTGTCTCCCCTGAAACCTGATTTTGACTCTCATCCAAGTTCCAACATCCATCCTCAAAATAATGTTATGAGATGTGGATTGTTACTGAGGGTAACTTTTATTTAGAGATTGATGCTATTTGACATGATCTACAGTATACAGTAAGATAATATAATGTGGTGGCCAACTATGACTGCCCCTTCACAGGAGTGTCTCTGAAATGTAAAGAACATATTTCTGGCACAGCCTACTGGGCTTATTATAGTGTGGCATACTGGAGCTCCACAATGGGAATGTGGTGTGGAGTATCACATATTAAGATAAACAATATTTCACAGGGGAATTGAACGCACGACAGCCACTCTCCAGTTAATTCCATGTCTTGAGGCATGTCTTGCTGATCACGAGGAAGATTTTATGCAAACAAATACTTTATCACAGAAATGACCGAATTAACCCAAACTGCAGCAATATTGCATACAGTAAAGAATAGTCTATAAAATGAAGACTCAATTTAAAGTATTTCACAGATACACAATACATATATACATTTAACACAGATAAAATAAAGACATCGTACATTGTGTCTCTGTTGTTCATTACACTTTAGAAAAAGAGTGCTATCTAGAACCTAAAAGGGTTCTTCAGCTGGCCCCATAGTAGAACCCTTTGAATAACTATTTTTGGTTCCAGGTAGAACCATTTTGGGTTCCATGTAGAACGTATTCCACAGAGGGTTCTAACTGGAACCAAAAAGGGTTATCCTATGGAGACAGCTGAAGATTCCTTTTGGAATCCTGTTTTTAAGAGTGTACAGTCAAGTGATAATAGACTAACAATACCAAGTAATACTGAATAATGCTGCTCATGTATGTCTTAGTTCACTGCCTCTTGCGCAGGTGAACATACAGGACTCCACTGAAGAGCAAGAGCGGTACACAGGACCAGGCCAGAATGAAACAGTAGCCAAAGTGGCCAATGCTCAGGTCTCTGGTGTCGTCCAGGATCTTCTTACGGTGGAATGTGAAGATCAGACAGGCGGCAAATGATGTGAAACCTGGTGGAGCAGAGCAGAAAGGGGACAGGGAGGGTAAATGCTCTTTAGAGAATAAATGTGTGTCAATAACAAACATGAACAGAGAACTTCTCTAGGTTAAAGATAAAACCTCACACACACATGAAAGAACTGGGTGTCATAAACTGGTCAATTCTTGTCCAGTACAGTACCTGCAAAAACCTGACAGAGGCCTGTGAAATAGAAGAGCCCTCCTTTAGACATGGTGAAGAGCTGACCCAGGAAGACCAGGAAGGAGATAGAGGAAAAGATCACTGAGAGGACAGTCAGGGACTGGACTGCCTGCAGCCAGTCTGGAGAAACAAGAGAGGAACAATGAGACTCCATGTCATTGGGATCAACACACAGACACATTGAATAGGACTATACAGCCTATAGGGAGGAGGTCAGACACCTGGCCATTTAGTATCAGGACAGCAACCTCTCTCTCAACGTGATCAAGACAAAGGAGATGATTATGGACTACAGGAGAAAGAGGACCGAGCACGCCCCCATTCTCATCAACGGGGCTGCAGTGGAGCAGGTTGAGAGCTTCAAGTTCCTTGGTGTCCACATCACCAACAAACTAACATGGTCCAAGCACACCAAGACAGTCGTGAAGAGGGCACGACAAAACATATTCCCCCTCAGGAGACTAAAAAGATTTGGCAGGGATTCTCAGACCTCTATACCAGGCGGTGTCAGAGGACGGCCCAAAGACTCCAGCCACCCTAGTCATAGACTGTTTTCTCGGCTACCGCACGACAAGCGGTACCAAAGCTCCAAGTCTAGGTCCAAGAGGCTTCTGAACAGCTTCCACCCCCAAGCCATAAGACTCCTGAACACCTAATCAAATGGCTACCCAGACTATTTGCATTGCCCCCCCCCCCCCCCCCCTCTTTTACACTGCTGCTACTCTCCGTTGTCACCATCTATGCATAGTCACTTTAATAACTCTACCTACATGTACATATTACCTCAACTAACCGGTGCCCGCGCACATTGACTCTGTACCAGTACCACCCTGTATATAATCTCACTATTGTCATTTTACTGCTGCTCTTTAATTACGTGTTACTTTTATTTCTTATTCTTATCCATATTTTTTAAAACTGTATTGTTGGTTAGGGGCTCGTAAGTAAGCATGTGCGTGCATGTGACGAATCAAATTTGATTTGATTTATTGAAAATAAAACCACATGACCATATACAGTGGGGCAAAAAAGTATTTAGTCAGCCACCAATTGTGCAAGTTCTGCCACTTAAAAAGATGAGAGAGGCCTGTAATTTTCATCATAGGTACACTTCAACTATGACAGACAAAATGAGAAAAAAAATCCAGAAAATCACATTGTAGGATTTTTTATGAATTTATTTGCAAATAATGGTGGAAAATAAGTATTTGGTCATCTACAAACAAGCAAGATTTCTGGCTCTCACAGACCTGTAACTTTACAGACTCAATGCCTGTATAGGCATAAACAGACAGAATAATCCAAGGTTATAAAAAGAGAGATCCTCAATCTAAGTAGACTAGATACGTATCATTAAAAAAAACATAATTTTCCACTTGATTTACCATTTTCGTTAGAGGCAGCACACAGCCAGTTTCCCGTTGCGTTGTCGTGAATGCAGTTAGACCAGAGGTCTGTGATTTCAGCATCGGACCAAATCCACCAGAACTAGAGAGAGACAGGTTACATTCAGCTGGCAGGTTCTGTGTGCATGGCAATCTGACCAAACCCACCAGAACTAGAGAGAGACAGGTCACATTCAGCTGGCAGGGTCTGTGTGCATGGCAATCTGACCAAATCCACCAGAACTAGAGAGAAACAGGTTACATTCAGCTGGCAGGATCTGTGTGCATTTGCAATCTGACCAAATCCACCAGAACTAGAGCGAGACAGGTTACATTCAGCTGGCAGGTTCTGTGTGCATGGCAATCTGACCAAACCCACCAGAACTAGAGAGAGACAGGTTACATTCAGCTGGCAGGTTCTGTGTGCATGGCAATCTGACAAAACCATAAAACTGGGTCCCCACTGTGGGATTCCACCAGAGCTTTCGAAGTAATAAAATATCCATAAATCTAATTCCTGCATATTTTAGGTCACGCTGGGGTTTTCTTAAAGCACCATAGTGCCATCAGTATGTTGATATTCAACATGGTTGTGGTTTCTCTTCTCAGACTTTGATACGTCATTGTAAAGGCCGTCATTGTAAATAAGAATTTGTTCTTAACTGACTTGCATAGTTAAATAAAGGTTCAATAAAATAAAAATAAGTCAGGAAAGGGAGTGCCACAGAGACAGATTGGCTAACAGTGGAGAGTGTCTCACCTTCTCCATGGTGGCGATGAACAGCATGGCCAGAGTGAAAAGATGAAGCACAGTCACGAGCAGAAGAACCATGATGGCTGGGAGCTTCCACTGAGGCCACACTCAGGTGTCCTGGACACAGACAGAGTTTTGAGACAGTGGAAAGGTGGTCTCTCTCTCTCTCTCTCTCTCTCTCTCTCTCTCTCTCTCTCTCTCTCTCTCTCTCTCTCTCTCTCTCTCTCTCTCTCTCTCTCTCTCTCTCTCTCTCTCTCTCTCTCTCTCTCTCTCTCTCTCTCTCTCTCTCTCTCTCTCTCTCTCTCTCTCTCTCTCTCTCTCTCTCTCTCTCTCTCTCTCTCTCTCTCTCTCTCTCTCTCTCTCTCTCTCTCTCTCTCTCTCTCTCTCTCTCTCTCTCTCTCTCTCTCTCTCTCTCTCTCTCTCTCTCTCTCTCTCTCTCTCTCTCTCTAATCCGACTAGAAACATGTATGTAGACATCTGTTTCTTTCCTGTGAGTCTTTGCACATGTATACAGAAGTCTTCTTTAGCTCAGTTGGTAGAGCATAGTGTTTTCAACACCAGTATTGTGGGTTTGATATCCACTGTGGCCACCCACATGGAAAATGTTTTCAAGTCACTTTGGCTAAAAGCATCTGCTAAATGGCATTTATTATTATGTTATATTCAGTTCCAGAATAGGGCAGACTGCACTGTCTTCTCCTGTCTAAATCTAAGCAACTCCATTTTCCTTGTGTGAAACAACAAGAGTGAGATTTGAATCCATTAGATGGATAATGAGTATTCTAAAAATGTATGTGTCTCGTCACATTCTTCATCTGGTTTGCATTAGGCTTTTTCACAGATGAGAAAACTGTACTGTTTGTGGTACCTGGTACTAAAAGGAGCAAACATGAGGACTGAGCATAGTATGAGGGAGAGTGACAACAAAATATATTGACTCTAACAACACTCTAGATTGAGAATAACAAAACATGTATATTTAATTAGTTACTTTTACTGATTCTCAAATAATCTATTTCAATACACACATAATAATGTTGGTATACTGTATGGCATATTTGACTTGAATTCCATACACACTGTTCATTTCAAACCACAACAAATATTTAAATCCTCTAGATAACATTGTAACCAAAGCTTAATGAAAAGTTACAAGGACTTTTCCCGTCTTTGATATTGTGACTTACCTTAAATTTCAGTTCCTGGGGAACTATGACTGGTTCTGTAACCCTCAGTACCCCTCTCTCCTCTGCCGCCCCTGCTTTTCTCACAGACGCCAGTCCTCCCCTTTACTCTTCCTCTACTCCCACACTATCTCGAAAGCTGAGATAAAGACAGGGGTTGGAATGCAGAGTGGGATATAGGGGGAGTTCTCAACATCTATTTCCTCTACCCTCACCCAGTCTACAGTCTGGACAACAGACAAAACGTACTACTGACTACTCACTGGACTGGACCCACCCAAAGTCACAAACACAGTCAACCACATGAAAAAGGATATGTTGTAAAAATTACACTTGAAATCTGCATGATATATATACAGTCCATCTGGGAATCATTAATACCTCATTTTAGACCAGATCCATAACCCTGCAGAAAACTTTCCCACCTGGACAAAAGGAACACCTACGTTAGAATGCTGTTCATTGACTACAGTGTTCAACACCGTAGTGCCCTCAAATCTCAAGCTAAGGACCCTGGGACTAAACACCCCCCTCTGCAACTGGATACTGGACTTCCTCATCGGCTGATGTACATCGGCTGATGTAAAAACGGCTTTTTAAATACATTTGATAGATTGATTGATTCCTGACGGGCCGCCCCCAGGTGGTATGAGTAGGCAACATCACGTCTGCCATGCTGATCCTCAACACGGGGCCCCGTGCTTATTGCCCTTCTGTACTCCCTGTTAACCCATGACTGCATAGCCAAGCATTTCTCCAACACCATAATTAAGTTTGCCGGTCCACAACGGTGGTAGGCCTGATCACCGACAACAATGAGACAGCCTGTAGGGAGGAGGTCAGAGACCTGGAAGTGTGGTGCCAGGACAACAACCTCTCCCTCAAAGTGATCAAGACAAAGGAGAGGATCATGGAGTACAGGAAAAGGAGGGTCAAGCATGCCCCCATTCTCATCGACGGGGCTGGAGTGGAGCAGGTTGAGAGCTTGAAGTTCCTTGGTGTCCACATCATCAACAAACTATCATGGTCCAAACACACCAAGACAGTCGTGAAGAGGGCATGACAACCCCTATTCCCCCTCAGGAGACTGAAAATATTTGGCTGCACCATCGAAAGCATCCTGACTGGTAGCATCACCGCCTGGTATGGCAACTGCTCAGCCGCAAGGCGCTACAGAGGGTAGTGCGTACGGTCCAGTACATCACTGGGGCCAAGCTTCCTGACATCCAGGACTTCTATACCAGGCGTTGTCAGAGGAAGGCCCTAAAAGACTCCAGCCACCCTAGTCATAGACTGTTCTCTCTGCTACTGCACAACAAGCGGTACCGCGGCACAAGTCTTCTTAACAGCTTCTACCACCAAGCCATAAGACAGCTAATCAGATGGTTACCCGGAATAATTGCATTGACCCCCCCACCCACCTTTCTTTATACCGCTGCTACTCGCTGTTTATGATCTATTACATACATTACATGTACATATTCCCTCAGTTACCTCAACTAACCTTTACCACTGTACATTGACTCAGTACTGGTACCCCCTGCATATAGCCTCGTAATTGTTGTTTTATTGTTTTTTATTTATTTATTCCTTTTTCTCCCCAGTTGGCAGTTACAGTCTTGCTGCCTCGCTACAACTCCCCTACGGACTCAGGAGAGGTGAAGGTCGAGAGGCATGCATCCTCCGAGATATGACCCTGCCAAGCCGCACTGCTTGCTTAACCCGGAAGCCAGCCACACCAATGTGTTGGAGGAAACACCTTCCAGCTGGTGACCGGAAGACAGCTTGCAGGCACCCGGCCCGCCACAAGGAGTTGCTAGAGCGATTGTGCACCGCCACAATTGTGCACCTCCACATGGGTCTCCCGGTCACGGCCGGCTTTGACACAGCATGAGATTGAACCCAGGTCTATAGTGACGCCTCAAGAACTATTTAGTAAATATTTTCCTTAACTTGAAACTGCATTGTTGGTTAAGGGCTTGTAAGCATTTCACGGTAAGGTTGTATTCAGCGCATGTGACAAATAAAACTTGATTTGAGCAGCTGTAACTGTCAACTTTGGTTCTTGAGGTTTTTGCCTGCCCATTGCCGCTGAGGTTACTTTCCTCTTCATTGCTACTTTTGAGATTTCAGATTCTATCTAAAGTGCTGTTATGATTTTTATGCTCCACTCTGGTCTTAATCTTAGTGATCAGGGAGTGGTACCCACTGCCAAGTAGTTTGGCTTCCCCTGTCAGGTCTCCAAAAGTCTTTGGGTACCGCGTTACAATGGATTTTTGCAATTTCACTGCATACAGCCTTGTTGGTATTGGGGCAGTTCTCACGCATGGCGTCACCAGTCTCCATCACCATCTGCCGCCTATCTGCCACCGCAACCCTACTTCGCTGGGCAATGGCCTGCTTGAGGCTGGAGGGCATCTTCTGTCGAGGTACAGTTGAAGTTGGAAGTTTACATACACTTAGGTTGGAGTCACTAAAACTCGTTTTTCAACCACTCTACAAATTTCTTGTTAACAAACTATAGATTTGGCAAGTCGGTTAGGACATCTACTTTGTGCATGACACAAGTCATTTTTCCAATAATTGTTTACAGAGATATTATTTCACTTATAATTCACTGCATCACAATTCCAGTGGGTTAGAAGTGTACATACACTAAGTTCACTATGCCTTTAAACAGCTTGGAAAATTCCAGAAAATGTCATGGCTTTAGAAGCTTCTGATAGGCTAATTGACATCATTTGAGTCAATTGGAGGTGTACCTGTGGATGTATTTGAAGGCCTACCTTCAATCTCAGTGCCTCTTTGCTTGACATCATGGGAACATCAAAAGAGGACCTCAAAAAGACCTCCACAAGTCTGGTTCATCCTTGGGAGCAATTTCCAAATGCCTGAAGGTACCACGTTCATCTGTACAAACAATAGTATGCAAGTATAAACACCATGGGACCACGCAGCCGTCATACTGCTCAGGAAGGAGACGCGTTCTGTCTCCTAGAAATGAATGTACTTTGATGCGAAAAGTGCAAATCAATCCCAGAACAACAGCAAAGGACCTTGTGACGATGCTGGAGGAAACCGGTACAAAAGTATTTTTATCCACAGTAAAACGAGTCCTATATCGACATAACCTGGATGGCCGAACAGCAAGGAAGAAGCCACTGCTCCAAAACCGCCATAAAAAAAAGCCAGACTATGGTTTTCAACTGCTGCGGTTCGCAACTGTACTTTTTGGAGAAATGTCCTCTGGTCTGATGAAACAAAAATACAACTGTTTGTCCATAAAGACCATTGTCATGTTTGGAGGAAAAAGGGGGAGGCTTGCAAGCTGAAGAACACCATCCCAACCGTGAAGCACAGGGGTGGCAGCATCATGTTGTGGGGGTGCTTTGCTGCAGGAGGACTGGTGCACGTCACAAAATAGATGGCTTCACGAGGAAGAAAAATTATGTGGATATATTGAAGCAACATCTCAAGACATTAGTCAGGAAGTTAAAGCTTGGTCGCAAATTGGTCTACCAAATGGACAATGACCCCAAGCATACTTCCAAAGTTGTGGCAAAATGGCTCAAGGACAATAAAGTCAAGGTATTGGAGTGGCCATCACAAAGCCCTGACCTCAATGCAATAGAATGGGCCAAAATTCACCCAACTTATTGTGGAAAACTTGTGGAAGGCTACCTGAAATGTTTGACCCAAGTTAAACAATTAAAAGGCAATGCTACCAAATACTAATTGAGTGTATGTAAACTTATGACCCACTGGGAATGTGATAAATCATAAATCATTCTCTTCACTATTATTCTGACATTTCACATTCTTAAAATAAAGTGGTGATCCTAACTGGCCTAAGAACAGGGAATTTTTACTAGGATTAAATGTCAGGAATTGTGAAAAACTCAATGTAAATGTATTTGGCTAAGGTGTATGTAAACTTCTGACTTCAACTGTACATGGAGGTCGCTGACCCACCTTTGTTTTTGTAGGAATGGAAAGTGGCCGGGCTTGGAGGGGACAGCCATTCACTCACACCACTGACTGACTTGGGAAGCAGAGGGATTGATGAGCAACCACTACAATCTTTAAAAAAAGAAAAGATAAAACAATGTAGGCATATATTACAATGTGTAAGAAATATACTCCAGCATTTTGGATTTGAGATCAGATTTATTTGACGGTAGATATTAGGGTGGTATGTTCTTACACTCATTAACACATTGTTCAAAGGTAAAAAACAAATCACAATGCAGATGATTTAATCCTATTCAGTTATCAACGAAATAATAACGTCTACTGCAGCCTGCATTTATTCCACACACAGAAAGGTCTTCAATTTCCCCAGATATTGTTTCACTCACAAAAGGAGTAAAAATGTTATTCTCCTGACACTTATGCCACAACATTGTACAATAAAAATTTGCTAATAATATTTCATCTTTCCGCCGGCTACGCATGTTTGTCAAGCGACAGATCATTAGAAAATACAATGACAAACAAACTATTCACAGATACAGAACCATTCAGCCTGTCCAGTCTTCATTTGTCTTGAAAAAAAAAATACAAAGACAAAACTCTGTCAGGCTATGCGCTGCGCCATCACAGCACAAGAGGACAAACAATTTACAGAACCATTTTAATATTTTTGACATTTCTGTCCTGTGCTGCCACCGCCATGCTTCATTGTAGGGACGGTTGGTGCCAGGTTTCCTCAAGACATGGCGCTTGCCATTCAGGCCAAAGAGTTCAATCTTGGTTTCATCAGACCAAAGAATAATGTTTCTCATGGTCTGAAAGTCTTTAAGTGCCATTTTGGCAAACTCCAACCGGGCTGTCATGTGCCTTTTACTGAGGAGTGGCTTCCATCTGGTCATTCTACCACAAAGGCATGATTGGTGGAGTGTTGAAGAGATGATTGTCCTTCTGGAAGGTTCTCCCATCTCCACAGAGGAACTGTAGTGCTCTGTCAGAGTGACCATTGGGTGCTTGGTCACCTCCCTGACCAAGGCCTTTCTCCCCCGATTGCTCAGTTTGGCCCGGGGGCCCGCTATAGGAAGAGTCTTGGTGGTTCCAAACATCTTCCATTTAAGGATGATGGAGGACACTGTGTTCGTGGGGATCTTCAATGCTGCAGACATTTTTTGGTACCCTTCGCCAGATCTGTTCTTTAACACAATCCTGTCTCTGAGCTCTACGGACAATTCCTTCGACCTCATGGCTTGGTTTGACTTGAACTGCTGGATACTCATTGAAGCGGAGGAAGTTAGCTCCATTATCTCATGTCTCATCTTTCCTCTCCAATTAGCTTCAGGCACATTGCGAGTGTTGTGTAAGAAGACCGGGTGCTTCGCTCATCTTTTGCAGAAGGGTAACTGCTGCTGGTCTGGTTCTGAGAGGAAGTAATTCCTCCCACAGTTCCCTCTGCTCATGGTCCCTCGGAGTGTTGTTGTGTGGTGTTCTCTGCCTTGACTTTTAGCTCACGTCATAGTCGACTCGACGATGGGGGGGGGGAGTCTAACGGAGTGGATGAACCACAACTTGAGGAGGATCTTCTCTGGAGATTGGCATCCTTGGGCTTTAACAATTATTGTGTCCGGCTCGTAAGGACCATGAGAAATATGGGTTGGTTACAAAATCGAAGGACTATTAAAATAGATAGAAAACTCGGGTGTTGGTTTTAAGGCCGGTAGTACCACTACAGCATTGTCCATCCTGAGCAACGAGGAGGCAGTATTTCCAGTTTAGAGGGTTTTAATCCTTAAGAGTCTACTGACGCAGCCATGCTTCAATCTAAGTAGCATAACAAAAATATCCCCATCAAAATCCGTCAGTTTAAGCTAGACATTTCATGGGCTGCGTCTCAATCCCCCGATATCCTCCTATGGCGTCCTTCCCATCTTTTTTATTTATTGATTTACTTAACCTTTATTTAACCAGGTAGGCTAGTTGAGACATTTGTACTAGCCTACCTAATGTACTTTCATAGTTCTCATTTAGAACTGCGACCTGGATGGAAATCTGCGGTGGAAGGTGGCAGAGCTACAGCAATGTTTATCAGACCATGAAACATCCCGAAAATCAGTCTTCTCATGAAAACGTCTGTAGCGTCCAAACGGTTTGGTCTACAAACTATTGTGACCACTCTAAGGTTTGCTCTACAACCCCCACAAGTGTCCCGGGACTCGTCTGAAGGTAACGTATACAAACTAATGAAAGTATGGAGGTAGTTTTGTGCCAACAAAAATAGGCGTTAAATATGTGTCCAAAAATCCAAAAATATTTGTTATATATTTGATATAGCACACACAAAAACTTTTCCTTATGATTTATGACTGTCTTTTTGGCCATTTATGAATGTGTTATTCAGTATGTTTCTATGGGTTATGGTAGTAAAGGCCAAATGGTATGACAATCTTCAAACAATTCCATATGTTAGCTCTTGAGATCTTTAGGCAGTTACATCTTATGCAAACAATAAAAATGTCAGTCAGCAAGGATATTGTCTACAAGGGGAAAAAGGTAGCAGGAGTTAAACAGGTGGTGCTCATCAGGATGGAAAGCAATGTTATCAGACTTCTGCCTTGCCATGCTAGGGGTCCTACACAAACCCTGAACTCTCTGGAATAGAGACTACTGATTGGCTAATATAAGAATGACTGGCGTGACTTTGGCCAATAAGAAAACCAAAGGTGATTAGAGTCTGAAAAATAGTAGACAAAGCTGTCTGACTTAACCAACATTATCAGATGACCTCTCAATCTCATCACTATCAAACAACCTTTCAGTACGATCACTTGTTGTAACACTGGGTGTGTTGTCACTCACTGGGTCCCATTAGCATTCATAGGTGACAAAATGATTGTGTCTTACTACCTCTTCAGATATCGTCTAGCTGCTCTCCACAGGGCTTGATAAACTTGACATTGGTTGTGCTCTGTGTTAATTACCGTAGGCTACACATACAAATAAGGCAATCAATCTGGTGAAGCTGTTAGACGACGTCTCGAACGGGTTGACAAGATACCTTTTTGGCAACACTTCTTGCAATGTAAATTACAAAACATCATTTGGCAACCTAGCCCTATAAATAAAACGTCAAATTCATGAAATGAATATAAAAACCTTGACATTTGGATATTGCCTTATCCATATGTAAATGTAAAACATATTTGTAAAAAAACACTATCCAAAGGTAAAAGTGAAAAAGTATTGTTAATATCATGAATTTGGCATCTTATTTATAGGGCTAATGGTAACTAGTTCTAAACTCAATGTCACGGTCGTCGTATAGGAGACCAAGACGCAGCGTGATATGAATACATTCTTCTTCTAATAAAGAAAGAACACTAAACAAACAACTGCTATATCAAACGAGTGCTGACATGCAACTACACATAGACAATAACCCACAAAACCAAAGTGGAAAATGGCAACCTAAATAGGATCCCCAATCAGAGACAACGATAAACAGCTGTCTCTGATTGGGAACCAATTCAGGCCACCATAGACCTACATATACCTAGACATACCAAAACCCCATAGATATACAACCCTAGACAGGTCAAAAACACACATACCCACCCTCGTCACAACCTGATCTGACCAAAATAATACATAAAACATAGATAACTAAGGTCAGGGAGTGACACTCAATCATGAAGGAATCAATCATGAATTAATGAATGATAGTATTCAATGAATTGTATACTATAGCCTACATAAACTCAACCTCACTCTAAATGTACTTTCACATAGCTTGTGGAAAACAAGTTAGAGGAGTTAGTTACAACTACTCAATGTTATAAAGTAGGGCATAACTAGTACAAATGAGTAAGGATGCTGAACAGTATCCATATGTGTTGACACATGCTCAGCAGAAACAAACGCAGCTTCTTTCTAAAACTAAGCAGGGTACATAGAGGTAGGCATCTGAATGGTGGACTCATTCTCACCCCTCATATAACAGGAGTCACTGTTTAATCTGGTATTGTTGGACTGTGGCTTCAGATTTGATTTCAATACAGGTATCTGTTTATTTAAGTTGATGACGTTGATTCAAACATACCATTTTACTATCAACATTGAAACAAGGTCAAATAAAATGTCTAATAAAATATGAAATTCAACATCATTTCAACCACCCAATATACAGTATATTGAATATAGGAGGAAATAGATGTTGATTAAACAGTGAGAATATGCTAAAATGTCTACATCAAAAATATGAAGAAAATGTGATGTGGAACTGATGTTGCATGTTCAACATATTTACCACATGACATGAATTGTGTTGCAATTTCTATGATTGACAGTGAATGAGACCATCTATGCACTGACCTGTGGCATACCAAAACAGACAACGGACAAATAACTGCAATTATGTAACACTTCAAATGAACAATAAAATAGAATAGAGAAATGTATAATGTTTTCAAATAAGTTTTAAGGAGAAAGGAGTCAGCGAATGGCTTATAAAAAACGTCCATTTTAAAAATGTTGGGTTGTCTTGGGAGTCGTCATCCCCTGCCTCGTAGAGTGATGGTTCCTACAGTAGGCTGAGGTCTGCCAACACCTTTTGTATTCAGTCATGTTTGAACTAAAAACCCATGGACTGCTCAACGTGATGAGTGGCTCTGGAATGCAATGAATTGAATGCAATATTGTTGCGTCGAGGAACAATAATGTTTGGGGTGGCAGGTAGTCTAGTGCTTAGAGCGTTGGGCCAGTAACCAAAAGGTTGCTAGATCAAATCCCCGAGCTGAACAAGGTAAAAAAATCTGTAGTTCTGCCCCTGAACAAGGCAGTTAACCCAACTGCACCTAGGCAGTCATTGTAAATAAGAATTTGTTCTTAACTGACTTGCCTAGTTATTTAAAAATCAAGTTTGTTCCAGAAATTTCTGAGGAAGTAAATCACTTCTAAGATTTGGGACTAAACAGTAATATTCCAGTAGTTTTGAATTGTTCTGCCCATCAAGGAAGATGATGTCACTGTTTCTTTCAGAAAAATGTATTTCTTCTTCATTCCATTCTAGTGGTCTAGTCTAGTACCTTTCACAAATGTTACATGGATATCACCTATAGTTGGTCCATGTTGTTATAGTGAATTTGCTAAATCAGGGTGTCATAGACACTGGTAAGACCATGGAGAAATAAGACATTCAGGACCACCAGTTTGCCTGTCTGTCACTAAATTGTTAATTGATTCCACTCTATCCCTGCAAGGGGAAAGGAAAGGGGATACCATCTCACTGCAAGGGGAAAGGAAAGGGGATACCATCTCGCTGCAAGGGGAAAGGAAAGGCGATACCATCTCGCTGCAAGGGGAAAGGAAAGGGGATACCATCTCCCTGCAAGGGGAAAGGAAAGGCGATACCATCTCGCTGCAAGGGGAAAGGAAAGGGGATACCATCTCCCTGCAAGGGGAAAGGAAAGGGGATACTATCTCCCTGCAAGGGGAAAGGAAAGGGGATACTATCTCCCTGCAAGGGGAAAGGAAAGGGGATACTATCTCGCTGCAAGGGGAAAGGAAAGGGGATACTATCTCCCTGCAAGGGGAAAGGAAAGGGGATACTATCTCCCTGCAAGGGGAAAGGAAAGGGGATACTATCTCCCTGCAAGGGGAAAGGAAAGGGGATACCTAGTCAGTTGCACAACTGAATATATTCAACCAAAATGTGTTTTCCACATTTAACCCTTTGAATAAGAAAGGTGTGGGGGGCTGCATTGAACGATATACATGTCATTGGTGTCAAGGGAGCAGTTGTTATTGGGGGTTAACTGCCCTGCTCAAGGGCAGAACGGCAGATATTTATACTTTGCTGGCTCAGTTATTGTTCCACTTAACCACTAGGCTACCTGCCACCCTCGCGTGGCCAGAACCCATGGAAGAGGGTCTTTGGACTCTGCAAGGCAGCTCAGAGCTAATAAGCGTTGACTTTTGCTTCTGTATGCTTCTGTATGTGTGGGCCCCTGCGGTTGCCCTCTAATTTCTGTGCCTGCTGCATCCTCTTCTTTCATCCTGTTCTCCTGTCTGAACCAAATGCATGTGTTGCACGTGTGATTCCTGACCATTTTTAAAAAATGTAATGTACCCAGGTGTCTGTTTACTCTGTTTTAACGCCCTTTAACTTTCACCTTTCTCATCTTGGGGAAAAGTTAATGTGACCTGACTCCAGCCGTCGGTCAAATGGCGGATCTCTCCGTTGTCCATGGCAGTGATCTTTCAAATGATTCAAATCAGAGAATTATTAGTCAAAATGTCTACTCCTGTAGACATAAATGATCGATTCCTCTCCATGTTCAGTGGTGTGGTGTGATCTCCTCCTCTCCCCAGGTTGAGCTGAGGCGGGGGTCAGGGCTCCAGGAGGAGCGGGAGTGGGCCCATCTAGAGAGAGACCTGGAAGAGGTGCCTCGCTGCCTGGACATGGACAACAGAGAGATCCGCCATTTGACCGACGGCTGGAGTCAGGTCACATGACCCAGTGTGTCTACAGTGAGGCCAGATTTCACACAGACCTTTCTCTTTCCTCTGCTTTTGGGTGCCTCAGTTGTCATTGGTCGGTGTGTATCTGTTGTGTGTTCTGTATTTCTCCAGTCTTGAATACGTGTGTTTGACAGATCATTACAAACATTTCCGAGGTCGTAACGTTATTTGTAAAAAAAATGACAGGCACAAGCAAGATTATGAAAGAGTCTCAGGAGTAAAACGACAGGCACAAGCAAGATTATGAAAGAGTCTCAGGAGTAAAATGACAGGCACAAGCAAGATTATGAAAGAGTCTCAGGAGTAAAATGACAGGCACAAGCAAGATTATGAAAGAGTCTCAGGAGTAAGATGAAAGCAATCAATCCGAAAAGATTGAAGTGACAAGTGGATTTTGCACCACTAAAACACAGGGAAAAAAGACAGCTCCTTAGGTGGACGGGGAATGCATGTTGCTACTGTAACTGATGTGGGTGCAAATGATTATGTTTTGCCCGTACTACAGAAGGCTATATTGGTCCTCTAATAAAGGACTAGTAAAGGCCCAGTGCACTATTTTTGTGAAGAAAAAATTTATAAATGCAAAAAGTAATAATAAAAAAAATGTTATTTGATTTTTCCAGGGGGTACTGCAGCACCCTCAGCACCCCTACTTCCCATGGTTATGGCTGTTCCTACGGTGGAGAAAATGAAGGAGGCGAATGCAGCTAAGATCCACCCAGAAGCACTGCAGCGTAACTATCAAATTACAACAAATCAGCTATGGAAATCACCACCTTTAAAGAACTAATTGAAGTGGTAATGCAGTAGTTTTTGTCTTTCAAGCATTGCCTTCACAGCACCTTTCCTAACTACCTGCCCTGGGTTGTGTGTATCAGGGAGACGGGATGGCTGCCCCTCAGATGCACACTGTCTCACTACAGACAGACCTACAGCTTCTGGACCAAGACAAGATCCAATAAAGGTCTATTAACTTTGGTCTCTATAACTGATCAGCACAGCCGTGCTAAGAAAGTCATTTTGCATAACCTCAATGGTACAATTGCTTTTCTACAACGGGTTACTAATTAAATAAAAAACTTCATTTTGATTAATGTATTCATAGGTTACTATTTCATCCCAAAAAGAAAATATAGGCCTAGTCCCAAAATAATGTCTACCGGTAGATGTCTTTTACAGTGAAGATCAAGTTAATGAATTGGCTGGCTGGAGAATTATTGACTGGATTCGCGGGAATTCTCAGATGGAACAGAAAACAAGATGCCCATCTTTGCATCATAGGCTTACCCGTGATAAACAGGTGTTTTAGTATGGCTTAGAACGTGTCTCAACCAATCACAATGCTTGTTTGACCAACCTGTTGAAGAATTGCTCTTTAGGATGAGGATGACTGCAATCAGTCTCATGGTGTAGTATTAGACTGTAGCCACTAGGAGGGGCTACAGAATTAGTGTGAATGGGTTAGGACCTGGTCTCCTGTCAATGCCAATATTCCTCTTACTTGTTAATGGAATGAACATTCAAGATTGATAGAATAGTAACATAATATAGACTGATCTCACAACAAATTGCTTAAAACCCACCTTACAATTAATTTGAAAAATCACCTTAAAATGGTTTCTTCCTAGGTTTTGGCCTTTCTAGGGAGTTTTTCCTAGCCACCATGCTTCTACACCTGCATTGCTTGCTGTTTGGGGTTTTAAGCTGGGTTTCTGTACAGCACTGAGATATCAGCTGATGTACGAAGGGCTATATAAATACATTTGATTTAATAATCCTCTTTTCTGACTACATTTCCTTAGAGCTGCTGGAGTGACGCAGTTCTATTTGTACTGTGTACATCCCACACAATGACTTATTGAAAGCAGCTGATGTTAATGGCTTGTGCTGTGTTTTTCATGCCTTCAGCGGGTGTTTATTTTACATAGCAGCTGGGTTGTACTGCCTCTACTTAGTGTCAGCCACAATGTGTGCCACAGACAGTGTTGATGTGCATTATGTTGCTGTAGGCACAGGCCTGCTGTTGATGTGTTGATGTTGCCTGTCTACCCAAACTCCTTGCTTCGGCCAAACGTTCCGCCACACCCACAGACGTTAGTTTCTTCTCCGCAATGAGTCTGGATCTGATTACCTCCCAGACAATTTCTAGAATGCAGACTAATTCTAACTGTACTGATTGGTCCCAGAAACTGATGGGTTAGGCCAAAACACACGTGGGTAAAGCATCGTTTTGAAAATGTTATTTTTGATACTCTGGTTGGTTAAAGATCATCCAATTGCTGATTATTTGTTTTGTACAACACCCCTCATCTGACGTCACTGCAAACAACTTCAACGATGGCAGTCTCAGACTGTACGTAGCGAACATAGACCAGCGGAAAAATTACGTTTGTCGTCAGGCAAGTGTTGATGGTCAATGGACATCATGTGTTCTAGGCGGTGTTGGGTGGGTTACTTTTTAAATGTAATCCATTAAAGTTACTAGTTACCTGTCCAAAGTTGTAATCAGTAACATAACTTTTGGATTACCCAAACTCAGTAACGTAATCTGATTACATTCAGTTACTTTTAGATGACTTTCCCCTTAAGAGCCATTAGACGAAGACAACAATTTATTTTACCAATTTAACATCTTTTGCAGGATAAATCAATGTTAAAGTTTACATAGCTGGCCGTATATGGATGTTAAATTTACTTTATGGGTTGGTTATGTAGGTTTCTTCAAACCCATCACTTTCTACTACATATAACAATAGGAGTAAATTATATCTTTACATTAAAAACCAAAGTCTATCAGAATTCATCATTCCAATACATGTTCTATTCTTGAAGATCAAGGGGTATGACTTGGAAATATGGAAGTATAGATGAGCCAAATTGTTTTACCTGAGCATAACCCCAAAAGTAAGGACTTATTAGCCAGCCCTACTCTGTTGTCATTGTGGACTGATTGGGCTCTGATTCAAATTGAAAAATAAATGGCATGCTTTGAGCACTACTGAAAAGTGCTATTTACATGAATGCCATATGCTGAATTTGCTATAGGCCTATTGTTTACCTTTTTGTTGGTGACACTTTGATATCTTAATATGGAGCTGTTTAAAGGGCAAATCCACAGATGAAACAGTGACAAAACGGTCACCCCACCTCTGTTTTGGTAAAAAGCTGAGGGATGGGCCTGGAGAAATGTAACCACTCTCAGATTAATAGACAGAGGACTGACCTCTGCAAGGACTGACCATCCATGTTATCAAAATTATTGTTTTAACCATGTTTTGAGGCTATACAGTGTTTATTTACTGCAGAGGATAAGTTCATCAGCCTCAGAAATTGCAGAAAAGAAACCCCTACTAAAGGACACCAATAATAAGAAGAGGCTTGTTTGGGCAAAGAAACACGAGTTCCAACCGCCGTATCTTTGTGAAACGCAGTATAGGTGAAGCGATGATCTCCGCTCGAGACCCTGGGTATCGACCCTGCCCTGTGCAACTGGGTCCTGGACTTTGACGGGCCGCCCCCAGTTGGTGACGGTAGGAAACAACCGCTCCACCCCGCTGATCCTCAACACTGGGGCCCCACAAGGGTGCGTTCTCAGCCCTCTCCTGTACTCCCTGTTCACCCATGACTGCGTGGCCATGCACACCAACTCAATCATCAAGTTTGCAGACAACACTACAGTGGTAGGCTTAATTACCAACAACGACGAGATGGCCTACAGGGAGGAGGTGAGGGCCCTTGGAATGTGGTGTCAGGAAAATAACCTCACACTCAAAGTCAACAAAACAAAGGAGATGATTGTGGACTTCAGGAAACAGCAGAGGGAACATCCCCCTATCCACATCGAGGGGACAATAGTGGAGAAGGTGGAAAGTTAAGTTCATCGGCGTACACATCACGGACAAACTGGAATGGTCCACCCACACAGACAGCGAAGGCGCAACAGTGCCTCTTCAACCTCAGGAGGCTGAAGAAATTTGGCTTGTCACCAAAAACACTCAAACCTTTACAGATGCACAATCGAGAGCATCCTGTCAGGCTGTATCACCGCCTGGTACGCAACTGCTCCGCCCACAACAGCAAGGCTCTCCAGAGGGTAGTGAGGTCTGTACAACGCATCACCAGGGGCAAACTACCTGCCCTCCAGGACACCTACACCACCCGATGTCACAGGAAGTCCAAAAAGATCATCAAGTATATGAACCACCCGAGCCACTGCCTGTTCACCCCGCTATCATCCAGAAGGCGAGGCCAGTACAGGTGCATCAAAGCTGGGACCGAGAGACTGAAAAACATCTTCTATCTAAAGGCCATCAGACTGTTAAACAGCCATCAATAACATAGAGTGGCTGCTGCCAACATACTGACTCAAATATCTAGCCACTTTAATTATAAAAAATTGGATGTAATAAATGTATAACTAATCACTTTAAACAATGCCACTTGATATAATGTTTACATACCCTATATTACTAATCTCATATGTATGTATTGTACTCTATACCATCTACTGCATCTTGCCTATGCCATTCGGCCATTACTCATCCATATGAGTAACAGGCAGTCTACTTTGGGCACGTCAGTCAGGCGGAAATTCTGAAAAAAAGGACCTTAGCCCTAAGATCGAGGATAGAGAACGGAATGTATATCATTTTAAATAACATTCTGAGAACACTCTCTGAACGTTACTAAAGTGTTTAAAAAAAAAAAAAAAAGTAAAAAAAAAAAAATCATGACTTTCAATAGAACCGTGAGGAGACATTATGCTTAATTCCCACAGAAGAACGTTGTTTCTTAATGTTCTCTGAACGATTTGAGAACTCTCCCAATGTCAAACCAGTTGGAGAACGTTCCTAGAACATTAGTAAAATTGAAATTAAACATAACCATGTTTGAACTTTTAGGAAATGTTCTGTTAAAGTAATGAAATACCAAGAAAAATGAAAATGTCAAGTTCCTTAATAAATGTACTGAGAATATTCCAAAGCCAAGCAACTATCCTGCACCATTCCCAGAAAGTTGTGGTAAGGTTGTAAAATAACCAAAAGACAACCACGCTCTTACAAAGCTCTAAGAAACCTGTGTTTTCAGAACGTTATGTGCCAGCGTGGTAAACCTTTGTTATGCCAAAATCAAGGAGTGGAATGATAGCAAAAACAGACTGGTACCCAGGCTAAATAGATAGTCTAAATAGGGAAATACACAGTTTATCCATGCTTGGATTAGAAAACAACCTGTTTTTTAAATATATTCTGGGGGTATTTTTACACTTTATTGAGACAGTTATGAAAATTACAGAGGGGAAGACAGGTTTGTGGGATTAAGGTTTGAAGGGTTGGAGTGGGTAGTTAAACCCTGGTCTCCTGTGGGTAGAGGAGTGTACACAGAGTATACCAAACATTAGGAACAAACTGGTGCACCTGGCACCTACTACCATACCCTGTTCAAAAGGCACTTCCATATTTTGTCTTGCTCATTCACCCCTCAGAATGACACACATACAGAATCAATGTCTCAATTGTCTCAAGGCTTTAAAAAAATAAAAAATAAAAAAAACACTCTAACTTGTCTCCTCCACCTCTACACGGATTGAAGTAGATTTAATAAGTGACATCAATAAGGGATCATAGCTTCACCTGGTCAGTCTATGTCATGGAAAGAGCAGGTGTGCTCATTGTTTTGTATACTCAGTGTATACGTGTCTATGCCTGGGGTGTTATCACAAGACTACAGGCTCTGCACTAGAAAAACACAGTGTCACTGTTCACCCCCATTGCCTTTGTTGTTATTGTTTTAGTTGTTGTTGATGAAGCAGAGAAGAGGAGTGTCCGGCAGCGTGTGCAAAAAGATTTGCAGAACATATTCTGGTAATCTATCGTGCACGCAATGATGTCCGAGGGGGAAAAAACAGTTGTTGTAATATCCCAAATGGAGGTGGCCCTTTGCTGGGCAACTGACATTGATTTAATAAGGTAAATATCGTAAAACTTCAATTAAAAGCCCAGGTGTTTATTTGCTTAAATCACTGAACACAACAGGAGCTTCCATAACATATCAAACATTAACCAATTCATGGTTACCTTAAACAATTCATGGTTACCTTAAACAATTCATTTAGACCTGGCATTTATTTGAAACAGGCGTTTATTTTCTGAAATGTGTGCTGTTGCCTGGCTATTAAAAGGGACAGGCGGCTAGTTGAGACTCGTGTTTCATTGAAGTTGAATGACATTCTGCACGTGGCTAATAGGAAAGAAGAAACGAAGCAAGATGCTATGCTGATACAGTGCATTCGGAAAGTATTCAGACCCCTTTTCTTCTCATCAATCTACACCCAATACCCCATAATGACAAAGCAAAAACTGATTTTTTTTAACATTTTGCATAAAAACTGAAATCACATTTACATAAGTATTCAGACCCTTTACTCAGTACTTTATTGAAGCACCTTTGGCAGAGATTACAGACAAGTCTTCTTGGGTGTGACGCTACAAACTTGACACACCTGTATTTGGGTAGATTCTCCCATTCTTCTCTGCCGATCCTCTCAAGCTCTGTCAGGTTGGATGGGGAGTGTCACTGCACAGCTATTTTCAGGTCTCTCCAGAGTTGTTCGATTGGGTTCAAGTCCGGGCTCTGGCTGGCCCACTCAAGGACATTCAGAGACTTTTCCTGAAGCCACTCCTGTGTTGTCTTGGATGTGTGCTTAGGGTTGTTGTCCTGTTGGAAGGTGAACCTTCGCCCTAGTCTGGAGGTCTCAAGCGCTCTGGAGCAGGTTTTCATCAAGGATCTCCCTGTACTTTGCTCCGTTCATCTTTCCCTTGAGCCTGAATAGTCTCCCAGTTCCTGCCATTGAAAACATCCCCACAGTATGATGCTGCCACAAATACTTCCCCGTAGGGATGGTGCCAGGTTTCCTCCAGACGTGACACTTAAAGAGTTTCATCTTGGTTTCATCAGACCAGATAATCTTGTTTATCATGGTCTGAGAGTCCTTTAGGTGCCATTTGGCAAACTCCAGGAGTTGCTTCTGTCTGGCCACTCTACCACGAAGGCCTGATTGGTGGAGTGCTGCAGAGATGGGAGAACCTTCCAGATTGACAACCATCTCCACAGAGAAACTGGAGCTCTGTTGGCTTTTCATAGCCGATCATTCAGAGTATTTCCACCGCTCCTGTTGTCTCTAGAGAGTTGAAAACAACAGGTTTGGGACAGGTAGCACGTCTGCTGAACAGGTCAGGGTTCCATAGCCGCAGGCAGAACAGTTGAAACTGGAGCAGCAGCACGACCAGGTGAACTGGGGACAGCAAGGAGTCGTCAGGCCAGGTAGTCCTGAGGCATGGTCCTGAGAGTGAGTGAGTGAGTGAGTGAGTGAGAGAAAGAAAGAAAGAATGAGAATTAGAAAGAGCATACTTATATTCACACAGGACACCGAATAAGATAGGAGAAATACTCCAGATATAACAAACTGACCCTAGCCCCCCCGACACATGAACTACTGCAGCATAAATACTGGCGGCTGAGACAGGAGGGGTCGGGAGACACTGTGGCCCCATCCAATGATACCCCCGGGAGGGCCAAACAGGCAGTATATAACCCCACCCACTTTGCCAAAGCATAGTCCCCACACCACTAGCGGGATATTTTCAACCACCAACTTACCATCCTGAGACAAGGCCGAGTATAGCCCACAAAGATCTCCGCCACAGCACCACCCAAGGACAGGAAGATCAAGTCAGTGACTCAACCACTCAAGTGACGCACTCCTCCTAGGGAAGGCATGGAAGAGCACCAGTAAGCCAGTGACTCAGACCCTGTAATAGGGCTAGAGGCAGAGATTCCCAGTGGAGAACCGGCCAGGCAGAGACAGCAAGGGCGGTTTGTTGCTCCAGTGCCTTTCCATTCACCTTCACACACCTGGGCCAGACTACACTCAAAAGAACCTACTGAAGATATGAGTCTTCAATAAAGACTTAAAGGTTGAGACAGAGTCTGCATCTCTCACAGGATAGGCAGACCATTCCATAAAAATGAAGCTCTATAGGAGAAAGCCCTGCATCAAGCTGTTTGCTTAGAAATTCTAGGGACAATTAGGAGCTCTGCGTCTTATGACCGTAGCGTACGTGTAGGTATGTACGGCAGGACCAAATCGGAAAGATAGGTAGGAGCAAGCCCATGTAATGCTTTGTAGGTTAGCAGTAAAACCTTGAAATCAGCCCTTGCCTTGACAGGAAGCCAGTGTAGAGAGGCTAGCACTGGAGTAAAAAAAAATATATCCTTGAAATTGTCTTGATATGTTCGTCAAAATAGAAAATCAGGTTCCAGAGTAATGCAGAGGTCCTTCACAGTTTTATTTGAGACGACTGTACAAACATCAAGATTAATTGTCAGATTCAACAGAATATCTCTTTGTTTCTTGGGACCTAGAACAAGCATCTCTGTTTTGTCCAAGTTTAAAAGTAGGACACTTGCCACCATCCACTTCCTTATGTCTGAAACACAGGCTTCCAGAGAGGGCAATTTTGGGGCTTCACCATGTTTTATCGAAATGTACAGCTGTGTGTCATCCGCATAGCAGTGAAAGTTAACAATATGTTTCCGAATGACATCACCAAGAGGTAAAATATATAGTGAAAACAATAGTGGTCCTAAAACGTAACCTTGAGGAACACCAAAATGTACAGTTGATTTGTCAGAGGACAAACCATCCATAGTGACAAACTGATCTAAACCAGGCCAGAACTTGTCTGAGTAGACCAATTTGGGTTTCCAATCTCTCCAAAAGAATGTGGTGATCGATGGTATCAAAAGCATCACTAAGGTCTAGGAGCACAAGGACAGATGCAGAGCCTCGGTCTGACGCGATTAAAAGGTAATTTACCACTTTCACAAGTGCAGTCTCAGAGCTATGATGGGGTCTAAAACCAGACTGAAGCGTTTTGTATACATTGTCTTCAGGAAGGCAGTGAGTTGCTGCACAACAGCTTTTTCAGAAATTTTGGAGAGGAATGGGAGATTCGATAAAGGCCGATAGTTTTTTATATTTTCTGGGTAAAGGTTTGGCTTTTTCAAGAGAGGCTTTATTACTGCCACTTTTAGTGAGTTTGGTACACATCCGGTGGATAGAGAGCCGTTTATTATGTTCAACATAGGAGGGCCAAGCACAGGAAGCAGCTCTTTCAGTAGTTTAGTTGGAATAGGGTCCAGTATGCAGACCATGATTACTGAGACCATGATTAATTTTCATCATTGTGTCAAGAGATATAGTACTAAAACACTTGAGTGTCTCCCTTGATCCTAGGTCCTGGCAGAGTTGTGCAGACTCAGGACAACTGAGCTTTGGAGGAATACGCAGATTTAAATAAATAGGAGTCCGTAATTTGCTTTTTTTCCACAAAGAAGTTAATGAATTCATCACTGCTGAAGTGAAAGCCATCCTCTCTTGGGAATGCTGCTTTTTAGTTAGCTTTGCGACAGTATCAAAAATACATTTTGGATTGTTCTTATTTTCATCAATTAAGTTGGAAAAATAGGATGATCGAGCAGCAGTGAGGGCTCTTCTCTGTCTTTCCAAGCTAGTCGGAAGACTTCCAGTTTGGTGTAGCGCCATTTCCTTTCCAATTTTCTGGAAGCTTGCTTCAGAGCTCGGGTATTTTCTGTATACCAGGGAGCTAGTCTCTTATGACAATTTTTTTTTGGGGGGGGGGGGGGTTATAGGGGTGTGACTGCATCTAGGGTACTGCGCAAGGTTAAATTGAGTTCCTCAGTTAGGTGGTCAACTGATTTTTGTACTTTGATGTCCTTGGGTAGGTGGAGGAAGTCTGGAAGGGCATCTAGGAATCTTTGGTTTGTCCGAGAATTTTTAGCACGACTTTTGATGATCCTTGGTTGGGGTCTTGGTTGCAAACATAATAAAATGGTGACCGATAGTCCAGGATTATGAGGAAAAACATTAAGATCCACAACATTTATTCCATGGGACAAAACTAGGTCCAGAGTATGACTGTGACAGTGAGTTGGTCAGGAGACATGTTGGACAAAACCCACTGAGTCAATGATGGCTCCGAAAGCTTTTTGGAGCGGGTCTGTGGTATTTTCCATGTGAATATTAAAGTCACCAAAAATGTGAATATTATTTGCCATGACTACAAGGTCCAATAGAGAACTCAGTGAGGAACCCTGTAAATGGCCCAGGAGGCCTGTAAACAGTAGCTATAAAAAGTGATTGAGTAGGCTGCATAGATTTCATGACTAAAAGCTCAAAAGACGAAAATGTCTTTTTTTTTTGTTGGTAAATTGAAATTTGCTATCGTAAATGTTAGCAACACCTCCTCCTTTGCGGGATGCGTGGGGGATATGGTCACTAGTGTAACCAGGAGATGAGGCCTCATTTAACATTAAATGAATCAGGCTTAAGCCATGTTTCAGTCAGGCCAATCAAGATTATGATAAAGTGATTAGTTAATTGACTATAACTGCCTTGGAAGTGAGGAATCTAACATTAAGTAGCCCTATTTTGAGATGTGAGGTATAACAACCTCTTTCAATAATGACAGGAATGGAGGAGGTCTTTATTCCAGTGAGATTGCTAATGCGAACACCGCCATGTTTAGTTTTGCCCAACCTAGGTCGAGGCACAGACACGGTCTCAATGGGGATAGCTGAGCTGACTACACTGACTGTGCTAGTGGCACCCTGCTGCCTGGCCTGCACCCTGCACCCTGCTGCCTGGCCTGCACCCTGCACCCTGGCCTGCACCCTGGCCTGCACCCTGCACCCTGGCCTGCACCGCACCCTGGCCTGCACCCTACCCTGGCCTGCACCCTACCCTGGCCTGCACCCTACCCTGGCCTGCACCCTACCCTGGCCTGCACCCTACCCTGGCCTGCACCCTACCCTGGCCTGCACCCTACCCTGGCCTGCACCCTACCCTGGCCTGCACCCTACCCTGGCCTGCACCCTACCCTGGCCTGCACCCTACCCTGGCCTGCACCCTATCTAATTGTGGAGCTAGAGCCCTGTCTTTGTTCGTAGATAAGATGAGAGCACCCCTCCAGGCAGGATGGAGTCTGTCACTCCTCAACAGGCCAGGCTTGGTCTTGTTTGTGGGTGAGTCCCAGGAAGAGGGCCAATTATCTACAAATTCTATCTTTTGGGAAGGGCAGAAAACAGTTTTCAACCAGTGATTGAGTTGTGAGACTGCTGTCAAGCTCATCACTCGCCCTAACTGGGACGGGGCCAGAGACAATTACTCGATGCCGACACATCTTTCTAGCTGATTTACACGCTGAAGCTATGTTGCGCTTAGTGATCTCTGACTGTGACCTAACATCGTTGGTGCCGACGTGGATAACAATATCCCTATACTCTCTACACTCACCAGTTTTAGCTTCAGCCAGCACCATCTTCAGATTAGCCATAATGTTGGTAGCCCTGTCCCTTGGTAAACTGTGTATGATTCATTTTAAGGCTAATACTGCGGGTAATGGAGTCGCCAATGACAAGGGTTTTGAATTTGTCAGTGCTAATGGTGGGAGGCTTCAGCGTCTCAGACCCCGTAACGGGAGGAGTAGAGACCAGACAAGGCTCTGAATCTGACTCGCTGCTTAATGGGGAGAACTGGTTGAGAGAACCGGTTGATGTCGGCTGAATGAGCGACACCAGTTGAGCATTCCGACAGCATTTCCTTCCAGAAGCCATGAGAAAAGTGTCCGGCTGCGGGGACTGTGCAAGTGGATTTATACTACCATCTGTACTTACTGGTGGCACAGACACTGTTTCATCCTTTCCTACACGTACAGTGAGGCAAAAAAGTATTTAGTCAGCCACCAATTGTGCAAGTTCTCCCACTTAAAAAGATGAGGCCTGTAATTTTCATCATAGGTACACTTCTACTATGACTGACAAAATGAGAAGAAAACAAAAATCCAGAAAATAACATTGTAGGATTTTTAATTAATTGATTTGCAAATTATGGTGGAAAATAAGTATTTGGTCTCCTACAAACAAGATTTCTGGCTCTCACGGACCTGTAACTTCTTCTTTAAGAGGCTCCTCTGTCCTCCACTCGTTACCTTTATTAATGGCACCTGTTTGAACTTGTTATCAGTATAAAAGACACCTGTCCACAACCTCAAACAGTCACACTCCAAACTCCGCTATGGCCAAGACCAAAGAGCTGTCAAAGGACACCAGAAACAACATTGTAGACCTGCACCAGGCTGGGAAGACTGAATCTGCAATAGGTAAGCAGCTTGGTTTGAAGAAATCAACTGTGGGAGCAATTATTAGGAAATGGAAGACATACAAGACCACTGAATCTCCCTCGATCTGGGGCTCCACGCAAGATCTCACCTAGTGAATGACCTGCAGAGAGCTGGGACCAAAGTAACAAAGCCTACTATCAGTAACCCATTACGCCACCAGGGACTCAAATCCTGCAGTGCCAGACGTGTCCTCCTGCTTAAGCCAGTACATGTCCAGGCCCGTCTGAAGTTTGCTAGAGAGCATTTGGATGATCCAGAAGAAGATTGGGAGAATGTCATATGGTCAGATGAAACCAAGATATAAAACTTTTTGGTAAAAACTCAACTTGTCGTGTTTGGAGGACAAAGAATGCTGAGTTGCATCCAAAGAACACCATACCTACTGTGAAGCATGGGGGTGGAAACATTATGCTTTGTGGCTGTTTTTCTGCAAAGGGACCATGACGACTGATCCGTGTAAAGGAAAGAATGAATGGGGCCATGTATCGTGAGATTTTGAGTGAAAACCTCCTTCCATCAGCAAGGGCATTGGAGATGAAACGTGGCTGGGTCTTTCAGCATGACAATGATCCCAAACACACCGCCCGGGCAATGAAGGAGTGGCTTCGTAAGAACCATTTCAAGGTCCTGGAGTGGCCTAGCTAGTCTCCAGATCTCAATTCCATAGAAAATCTTTGGAGGGAGTTGAAAGTCTGTGTTGCCCAGCAACAGACCACAAACATCACTGCTCAAGAGGAGATCTGCATGGAGGAATGGGCCAAAATACCAGCAACGGTGTGTGAAAACCTTGTGAAGACTTACAGAAAACGTTTGACCTCTGACATTGCCAACAAAGGGTATATAAGAAAGTATTGAGATAAACTTTTGCTATTGACCAAATACTTATTTTCCACCATAATTTGCAAATAAATTCATAAAAAAATCCTACAATGTTATTTTCTGGATTTTTTTTCTCATTTTTTCTGTCATAGTTGAAGTGTACCTATGATGAAAATTACAGGCCTCTCATCTTTTTAAGTGGGAGAACTTGCACAATTGGTGGCTGACTAAATACTTTTTTGCCCCACTGTAAATTACCCTTGCCTAATGATATTGTCTGAAGCTGGGCTTGAAGCACAGCTATCCTCGCCATAAGGTGATCGTTCTGCTGTATATTATGAGTACAGCGACTGCAAATATAAGGCCTCATGTTAATGTTACTACTTAGCTTCGGCTGGTGGAGGTCCTGACGAACCAGGTCCAGATAAATGGTGATTTAAAAAAATAAAAAACGTAAAGTTGGTATGTAGCAAAAAACAGAATGCACCTGAGCTCAATTTCGAGTCTCATATCAAATTTCGACAAACCTGTTTTTGCTTTGTCATTATGGGGCATAAAAAATATATATATATTGAATCCATTTTAGAATAAGGCTGTAACGTAACAAAATGTGAAAAAAGGGAAGGGGTATGAATACTTTCTGAATGCTCTATACAGTGGCTTACGATAGTATTCACCCCCCTTGGCAATTGGCATTTTGGCATTTTGTTGCCTATGCTGAGCACTTGTGTTAATCAAATGATACAACCCACCCCCCCAAAAAATCAATTTTAATTCCAGGTTGTAACCTGGAATTAAAATTGATTTTTTGGGGGGGTGGGTTGTATCATTTGATTAACACAAGTGCTCAGCATGTGGGAACTCCTTCAAGACTGTTGGAAAAGCATTCCAGGTGAAACTGGTTGAGAGAATGCCAAGTGTGTGCAAAGCTCTCATCAAGGCAAAGGGTGTTTACTTTGAAGAATCTAAAATATAATATATTGGTTACAACATGATTCCATGTGTTATTTCATAGTTTTGTCTTCACTATTATTCTACATTGTAGAAAATAATCAAAATAAAGAAAAATCCTTGAATGAGTAGGTGTGTTCCAACTTTTGACTGGTACTGTATGTCCTTGAGTTGTCGAGGTGTTGGAGAATGTAGTGAAGGCCCATGTTGATGGCGTCGGCCACAGACCTATTGGCTCTGCATGGGGTCGAGGAGGGCGTTTGTGGTGGTTTTGAGATGGTTTTGAGTTGGACAAGGTGATCAAAGGTTTTCATGATGACCAAGGTAAAAGCTACAGGAATGTAGTTGTTCAGGCCAGTCACCTTTTGTTTCTTCGGAAAAAGGATGATGGTGGAGGATTTGAAACAGGCAGCTACAGTGCATAGTTCCAGAGACTGATTGAATGTCAGTGAAAACCGGGGAAAGCTGGTCAGCGCAGTGCTTTAATGTGGTTGAGGAGACCCTTGAAGAGCTTCACTTCCTGTTCACTTCCTGTTCACTTCCTGTTCTTCACCCCCTCCTTCCTGTACTTTCACTTCCTGTTCTGTGTCCAGCTTGGGGAAGGCTGGACAGAGGGGAAGGTTGGGAGAGGGAAGGAGGGGGTGACATGGAAGAGTCAGGAGAGGGGTTGGGGGAGGGTGAGGAGTGAGAGTGGAATTGATGGGATGGGGGCAGGGTGGGGGGGTTGAAGGGGGGTAGAATCCTGATGGCGGAGCGTGTTGTCAGCTGAGGGGCAAAATGGCTGAGGAGACTTGATGGCTGAGGTCTCTTTGTGATTCAAAACGACAGTAGAACTCGTTCAGCTGGTTTGGCAGTAGTGAGTCGTCTGGTGCCTTGGGGGGGTCTTTGTAGTTTGTGATATGCTGGAGACCCTTCCAGACAGAAAAGCAATAGGTGGTGAATTGCTGTTCTAGCCGCTCCTTTTACAACTTTTAGCCACTTCAATCCCCTTGTTGAGCAGCTGTTTAGCAGTTCTATAAGCCTCTTTGTTGATGCCACCTCTTTGGCTGAGTGCAGAGCTCTGAGTTCAGCAGTGAATCACGGTTTGTTGTTGAATTTGACAAAAGTTATGGTTGGAATGCAGTTTTTCTCAAATACCCAGGTTTCCCCTTCAGACCTTTTTGGTAGATGATATGGCTGCACTGTGAATGTTTATGTATATTTTCCTACATCCAATTACAACATTTCTATCAGTTTTATACCCCAAAGCATCTATTTTTGTAAGCGTTACTGTGCAATAGGAAGTAACTAAATGCACCAAAATGTCTCACATTGTCTGTATTACATGTCACCATGATACCTAAATGCTATTTATCAAGTTTATTCTGCTGATCTGTGTATTTGTATGTATATTGTATACCGTTCTTCGGGCCCGTACCCCTCCAAATCCACCAGGTAGTGTATGCGACCACCCAAGCGCTTGGAGTCAAGAAGGGCTTGGACGGAATAAGCTGGTGCACCGCAGACATCAAAAGGGTGCGCCGAGGTGCGCCACAGGAGGATGGAGAAGGCTGTACCTCATAGGCTTAAGAAGGAACACATGGAAGGATGAGGAGATCTGGTAATGGCGGGGCAACTGGAGACGGTAGGTGACAGGATTGATGCGGTGTGTTATTTTGAAGGGACCAATGAACCGGACACTGAACTTTTTGCAGGGGTCACGAAGCCTGATGTCCCGGATAGAGAGGCACACACGTTTCCCAGCGTGAAAGAGTGGAGTAGGTCAGGAGCGCAGGTCAGCAAACCGTTTCTGGGAGAGAGAAGCTTGATGGAGGTGCCGATGTGTGGGTCTCCCAAACCTGCTCGCTCTGTCGAAACCATTCATTCATCGATGGCAGGCACAGTTCTGGGTTCTGTCTCCCATGGGAACACGGGGGGTTGGTATCCGAGGACACACTGAAAAGGAGTGAGATGGAGTGAGGAATGCACCAGGGAGTTCTGTGCGTATTTTGCCCAGGCTAGATAGCAACTCCACTCGTGTGGTTGGTGGGTGCAGTGTTGGCAAGGTACTTCCCTATTTCCTGATTCAGGTGTTCTGTCTGCCCTTTGGTTTGGGGATGGTATCCGGAGGATAGACTGATGGAGACCTCCAGTCTGGGGTCCCCGATCCGAAACAATGTCTTCCGGGATCCCATACAGGCAAAACACCTGTTGGAACATGTACTCAGCCATTTCCATGGCATTAGGTAGATGCGCAACATTTCAATAGGCTTTGCAATTGCGTGAAAAAAAAGTGATGGCCTCTGCTGAAAGAGGAGAATCAGCTTCCTATAGGCTAGGCCTACCATATTTATTTTTCAACAGGAATATACCCTACCTGGCTGGCATGAAAATAAACCACGGGGAAAAGAGTCCTCCATTTGCTATTTAAGTGCATGGATGACATGTATTTTTCCTGCTGCCCCTGTTTTGACACAGGTGTATGATAATGGTCCTTTCTGAATCAAAGCAAACTTCACACATATTATTTAGTATACACTACCGTTCAAAAGTTTGTGGTCACATTAAAATAACATAAAATTGATCAGAAATACAGTGTAGACATGGTTAATGTTGTAAATGACCATTGTAGCTGGAAACGGCTGATTTTTAATGGAATATCTACATAGGCATACAGAGGCCCATTATCAGCAACCATCACTCCTGTGTCCCAATGGCACGTTGTGTTAGCTAATCCAAGTTTATCATTTTAAAGGCTAATTGATCATTAGAAAACCCTTGTGCAATTATGTTAGCACAGCTGAAAATGGTTGTGCTCGTTAATTAAAAGAAGCAATAAAACTAGCCTTCTTTAGACAAGTTGAGTATCTGGAGCATCAGCAAATGTGGGTTTGATTACAGGCTCAAAATGGGAAGAAACAAAGAACTTTCTTCTGAAACTCATGAGTCTATTCTTCTTCTGAGAAAGGAAGGCTATTCCATGCGAACAATTGGCAAGAAACTGAAGATATCATATAACGCTGTGTACTACTCCCTTCAGAGAACATTGCAAACTGTCTCTAACCAGAATTGAAAGAGGAGTGGGAGGCCCCGGTGCACAACTGAGCAAGAGGACAAGTTCATTAGAGGGTCTAGTATGAGAAATATATGCCTCACAAGTCCTCAACTGGCAGCTTCATTAAATAGTACTCGCAAAACACCAGTCTAAATGTCAACAGTGAAGAGGTGACTCTGGGATGCTGGCCTTGTAGGCAGAGTTTCAAAGAAAAAGCCATATCTCAGACTGGCCAATACAATTTAAAAAATGAAGATGGGCAAAAGAACACAGACACTGGACAGAGGACGATTGGAAAAAACGAACAGATGAATCTAAGTTTGAGGTGTTCGGCTCACAAAAGAAAATGAAAATATGCTGGAGGAATGCTTGACGCAATCTGTCAAGCATGATGGAGGCAATGTGATGGTCTGTGGGTGCTTGGGTGGTGGTAACGTGGGAGATTTGTACAGGGTAAAAGGGATCTTGAAGAAGGAAGGCTATCACTCCATTTTGCAACACCATGCCATACCCTGTGGACGGAACTCAATTTCCTCCTACAACAGGACAATGACCCAAAGCACAGCTCCAAACTATGCAATAACTATTTAGGGAAGAAGCAGTCAGCTGGTATTCTGTATATAATGGAGTGGCCAACACAGTCACTGGATCTCAACCCTATTGCGCTGTTGTGGGAGCAGCTTGACCGTATGGTACGTAAGAAGTGCCCATCAAGCCAATCCAACTTGTGGGAGGTGCTTCAGGAAGCATGGGATGAAATCTCTTCAGATTACCTCAACAAATTGACAACTGGAATGCCAAAGGTCTGCAAGGCTGTAATTGCTGCAAATTGAGGATTCTTTGACGAAAGCAAAGTTTGAAGGACACAATTATTATTTCAATTTTAAAAAATCATTATATATAACCTTGTTAACGTCTTGACTATATTTCCTATTAATTTTGCAACTAATTTCATGTAAGTTTATGGAAAACAAGGACATTTATAAGTGTCCCCAAACTTTTGAACGGTAGCGTATGTAAAGACAAGATTAAATCAAGAAGTCTGATGGGTGACAATAATTAGCAGAATGCTTGAATGCCTTTCAAGCGACCTTTTTCAAATCATCATTAGTCGCATCATGCAGCCTTACAATGTATAACAAATCTAAACATATAGCCCAACATTTGTACAACTAAAGTTACATTGATAACTCTAAATTAAGCATATAGGAGTGCATATTTCTTTGTCATCCTCTCAACACAGAATAACAGCATGTGCGCTGTCCCTCAAATCATTTGGAGAAAGTATCATTTCTATTTCATTCAGCTTTGTTCAATTGTATTCTTCGTACTTTAAAATAATGCCACGGAATTCTAAGCTAATCTTGTCTGCTAAATAAACTAGTGTAGCCCACAGCAATTTGGCATAACCAGGTCAGGACAACTCAGAGTATGCTATTCTGTTCTTCAGAAAAAGTCTACATATCACTGTGGTTTCCGTCTCCTCTTCCATCACTCACCACTTTCACTTCTCTGCCTGTGTGTGACATTTTCTGTGACTTCTGTTGTGTACGCAGCTTCCCACACTCATTTGCAAAAAGTCGCTTAATGCTATTAAAACCCTCTGACAGCCTGAAAAGGAGTCGCTAGCAATTTGAAAACTGGGTAAGGTAGTCAAGAAACAGCTCCAGTCATGTTTTCCACATTTCTGCAAATAGTATCCTTAGAGCCCAGACTTATCCTGCATGCATTCTTGGTAAATGGAATTTGTTGTATGAGACCTGAAACAAAGCGCATAGCGAGAAAGAGAGAGAATAATTGATTGTGAATGGAAAATGTTCGCTCGGGGTGCAGGATGTGGTTTAAAGTGCAGGCCATTGTATGAGGTTGCAAGGGGTATTTTTGACTCATCATAATGTCTGTAAAACCACAATGAGGACATAGACCTACCGAGCAAGTTTTCATTAATCATTGGGTACATCGTGCGAAGAACATCAGCATAATTCATGTTCAAATTCACAACATACATAGGCATTTCATCATTAAGACCTTTAGGGATTGGCAGCCCTAGCTCACTATTTGGGAGACAAGAGACACTAATGAATATCCACCAACAAACTTTATTCTAAAGCTGGCTGAATATGTTTTGATGTATAACTATTTCAGATGATGAATGCTACCTCCAAACGAATGGAACATCGATGGGCTCCACATTTGCTCCGAGCCATGCTAACCTATATGTGGCTCTTTTTGAAGAACGTTTTGTTAATAATGAAAATGAAAATACAATTTTGAATAAAAGTCCTGAAGTGGTATCGATATAGTGATGACATTTTTTGCATATGGGAAGGAACGGAAAAAGAGCTGTCAGACTTCATGGCACTACTCAATGACCCCAATCTCAAATTCACTATCCATTGTGATACTCTAAGTGTTCATTACATCGAAATGTGGATTGAGAAATAAAATGGAACCCTGTTTATAATTCTGTATTGAAAATAAACAGACAGAAATACTCTAGTACAAGGGGACAGCTTCCACCCTGAACCATTTAAAATAGGACTTCCAAGAAGCCAGTTTTTCAGACGTATATCCCACTCCACAGAGGACCATCTAGAAAAAGCAGTGGAGATGTGCACTAGGTTTCTAAGAGGCTATTCGCCACAATGTGTGGATGGAGCCCTTAATTTGGCATTGTGAAAAACACGAGATGAACTGCTACAAAAAAGACCTGCTAAAGCTAAAGAACACTCCGTAATGTTCACAACTACATATACTTTGAATTCATGAAAAGTGGGAGATGCGGTCAAGAAAGACTGGCATATTTTATCATTGGACCCAGTGGCTGAATTTAAAAATCCACCACTTATTGTATATAGGAGAAGTCGCAATTTACGATAAATTGGTTCATGCCAAGTGCCTGCCACAAAAGAAAATCAGCCAGGCTCTTTTACGCCGTCTTCCAAATGGTAGCTATAAATGCAGAGGATGCGCACAGTCCAACAATATGATGAAGTGGGAATATTTCTGCCACCCACACACAGGAAAACGGTTCCAAATAAAATGACATTATTACGTGTTCCACCACCCATGTTATTTACATTATTAAATGTCCATGTGGGCTCTGTTATGTCGGTAAAACCTCTCGTTCTCTCAAACAGAGGATCAGTGAACATAAAATCAAATCAGGAGAAACGACAGGGATGATCCAGTCGCTGTACATTTTAATGACCTGAAGCATGACATTTCTACCTTTAGATTTTGTGGCATAGAGAAAGTTAAGATATCAGACAGGGGAGGTGATATCAATAATACTCTGAGTAAAAGAGAATGTTTTAGGATTTTCACCCTCCAGACATTATTTCCTAAAGGTCTTAATGATGAAATGCCTATGTATGTTATGTTGTGAATTTGAACATGAATGATGCCCCTATTTAAGATTACTCTGATGTTTTTCATACGATGTACACAATGGAAACTTGCTCGGTAGGTCTATGTCCTCTTTGTGGTTTTACAGACGTGTTTAATACGTCTTATTTACACACTTTATTCAAATATTTATGAAATGTATATTGTTATATTTGGTAGCAATTATTTGTTTTTCCCTTTACCTCCAACCCCTTTCGATGCGTGGAACATATGTGGGTGGGACTAGGTCTACATAAGAGTGCTAGTTTTTTTTTTTTACTCACAAAAGCTCTGACGAAGGCCGTGAGGCCGATACAAAGCCCACTGATATTGCAAACCACTTTAATGACTTTTTCATTGGCAAGATAAGCAAACTTAGGGATGACATGCCAACAACAAACACTGACACTACACATCCAAGTATATCGGACCAAATTATGAAAGACAAGAATTGTACTTTTGAATTCCATAAAGTCAGTGTGGAAGAGGTAAAAAAATTGTTTTCTATCAACAATGACAATCCACCGGGGTCTGACAATCTGGATGGAAAATTACAGAGGATAATAGCAGATCATATTGCCACTCCTGTTTGCCACATCTTCAATTTAAGCCTACTAGAGAGCGTGTGCCCTCAGACCTGGAGGGAAGCTAAAGTCATTCCGCCACCCAAGAATAGTAAAGCCCCCTTTACCGACTTAAATAGCCAACCAGTCAGCCTGTTAACAACCCTTAGTAAATTCTGGAAAAAAATGTGTTTGACCAGATACAATGCTATTTTACAGTAAACAAATTGACAACAGAATTGCATCATGCTTATAGGGAAGGACACTCAACAAGCACAGCACTTACACAAATGGCTGATGATTGGCTGAGAGAAATTGATGATAAAATGATTGTGGGGGCTGTCTTGTAAGACTTCAGTGCAGCTTTTACATTATTGATCATAGTCTGCTGCTGGAAAAACTCATGTGTTATGGCTTTACACCCCCTGCTGCTGCTGATAGTCATACAGCTTCATGGCCAAGATGTTCCGAAAGTAGCAAAGCGCCTGAGACCACACAGGTGTGGTTGATGGCTTGTAGCAGAGTGAGAAAACACAGTCTAGACATGTTTTTCTCATCTTTGATGCTTTGTATCTCATCCAATGCAACAATGGGGTGGCAGGGTAGCCTAGTGGTTAGAGAGTTGGACTCGTAACTGGATAAAGAGTTGTCTAACAGAACACAGAGGGTTTTCTTTAATGGAAGCATGTCAAATATAATACAGTTAGAATCAGGAATTCCCCAGGTTAGCTGTTTGGGCCCCTTGCTTTTTTCAATTTTTACTAACAACATGCCACCGACTTTGAGTAAAGCCAAAGTGTCTATGTATGCGGATGACTCAACACTATACACGTCAGCTACTACAGTTAGTTTCAGAGCTGCAGTTAGTTTCAGAGTGGGTGGCAAAGAATAAGTTAGCTCTAAATATTTTTTAAACTAAAAACATTGTATTTGGAACAAAACACTCACTAAACCCTAAAACTCAACTACATCTTGTAATAAATAATGTAGAAATTGAGCAAGATGAGATGACTAAACTGCTTGGATTAACCCTAGATTGTGAACTGTCATGGTCAAAACATATTGATGCAGTGGTAGTTAGGATGGGGAGAAGTCTGTCTATAATAAAGCGATGCTCTGGCTTCTTAACAACACTATCAACAAGGCAGGTCCTACAGGCCCTAGTTTTGTCTCACCTTGACTACTGTTCAGTCGTGTTGTCAGGTGCCACAAAAAAGGACTTAGGAAAATTGCAATTGGCTCAGAACAGGGCAGCACGGCTGGCCCTTGGATGTACACATAAAATTAGATTTAAAAACAGATAATTTAATAAAAACACCATATGGAACAGCGGGGACTGTGAAGCAACACAATCACATGGATTTAGTACTGTAGATATGTGGTAGTGTCTCCCGACCCCTCCTGTATTTATGCTGCAGTAGTTTGTGTCGGGGGCTAGGGTCAGTCTGTCTTATCTGGTACTAACTAGTCTGTGTCTCTCTCTCTGTCTGTCTATCTGTCTCTCTCTCTGTCTGTCTGTCTCTCTCTGTCTGTCTCTCTCTCTGTCTGTCTGTCTCTGGAGATGTACTGCTTTAGTTCTCAGGCTGAGAACTGCCTGCACCTGCTGATAGTCACACAGCTTCAAGGCCAAGATGTTCCGAAAGTAACAAAGCGCCTGAGACCACACAGGTGTGGTTGATGGCTTGTAGCAGAGTGAGAAAACACAGTCTAGACATGTTTTTCTCATCTTTGATGCTTTGTATCTCATCCAATGGAACAATGGGGTGGCAGGGTAGCCTAGTGGTTAGAGCGTTGGACTCGTAACTGAAAAGGTTGCAAGTTCAAATCCCCAAGTTGACAAGGTAAAAATGTGTCGTTCTGCCCCTGAACAGGCAGTTAACCCACTGTTCCTAGGCCGTCATTGAAAATAAGCATTTGTTCTTAACTGACTTGCCTAGTTAAATAAAGGTAAAATAAATAAAAAATGTTAAGGTATGATTGACTTATGCATTTGATGTAGGTTGTCCACACCAACTAGTGTAAAGAATGTTGTCTCCCGTTTTGCCACACAGATCTTTACTATAGACTACTGAGGTATTCTGTATGAATCTCTGTCTGCAATTGCATTTTATCACTAAAGAGTTTTATACCAAGGTTCCTGTGTCATCTATCTGGAAGACTGATTGTTAAAGGAAACTTACATCACCCCATGTAAAAGACCACCCAACATTTGTGGAGCTTGCCAGGTGTGACCGCTGCGTCTGGATGATCTACGGCCCACTGTGCAGCGCATCAAAGTCTGAAATGAGAAAAAAAAACACTGTGGTTGATGACTCATTCCAGTATGTAAGTGGCACCTCACTCATGGGGTTGATAATTACAGGAACAGTCAATAGCTAAATGTACGTACAAGCCCGTATACGATGTGTGTGTGACAAATGACCCAGAACCCCAGGTGTAATAGTTAGACATTCCTGAGGATCTAATGGAACCTGGTGTGAGGAACTTGGTAATAGATTAGGATGAACCAAGTCAGTACTAAGGTACTGGGTGACAAGTGATTGAAAGTGTTATATGAGTATGGTGTCCTTGCCTGAGGGAAGACACTGGTTTTATGTATGGTGACCTTGCCTGAGGGAAGACACTGGTTTTATGTATGGTGACCTTGCCTGAGGGAAGACACTGGTTTTATGTATGGTGACCTTGCCTGAGGGAAGACACTGGTTTTATGTATGGTGTCCTTGCCTGAGGGAAGACACTGGTTTTATGTATGGTGACCTTGCCTGAGGGAAGACACTGGTTTTATGTATGGTGACCTTGCCTGAGGGAAGACACTGGTTTTATGTATGGTGTCCTTGCCTGAGGGAAGACACTGGTTTTATGTATGGTGACCTTGCCTGAGGGAAGACACTGGTTTTATGTATGGTGACCTTGCCTGAGGGAAGACACTGGTTTTATGTATGGTGTTCTAACCTCAAATCAAAGTTTATTTGTCACGTGCGCCGAATACAACAGGTGTTACAGTGAAATGCTTACTTACAGGCTCTGACCAATAGTGCGGAGAAAAAAAGTATGTGTGTGTGTGTAGGTAAGTAAAGAAATAAAACAAACAGTAAAAAGACATTTGAAAAAAAGAGTAGCAAGGCTATATACAGACACCTGTTAGTCAGGCTTATTGAGGTAGTGTGTACATGTAGGTATCGTTAAAGTGACTATGCATATATGATGAACAGAGAGAAGCAGTAGCGTTAAAGAGGGGTTGGCGGGTGGTGGGTTGGACACAGTGCAGATAGCCCGGTTATCCAATGTGCGGGAGCACTGGTTGGTCGGGCCAATTGAGGTAGTATGTACATGAATGTATAGTTAAAGTGACTATGCATAAAAGATAAACAGAGAGTAGCAGCAGCGTAAAAGAGGGGTTGAGGGGGCACACAATGCAAATAATCCAGGTAACCATTAGGTTACCTGTTCAGGAGTCTTATGGCTTGGGGGTAAAAACTGTTGAGAAGCCTTTTTGTCCTAGACTTGGTATTCCGGTACCGCTTGCCATGCGGTAGCAGAGAGAACAGTCTATGACTAGGATGGCTGGGGTCTTTAATCATTTTTAGTGCCTTCCTCTGACACCGCCTGTTGTAGAGGTCCTGGATGCCAGGCAGCTTTGCCCAAGTGATTTTCTGGGCCGTACGCACTACCCTCTGAAGTGCCTTGCAGGCAAAGGCCGAGCAATTGCCGCTCAGGACCCATGCCAAATCATTTTAGTTTCCTGAGGGGGAATAGGCTTTGTCGTGCCCTCTTCACGACTGTCTTGGTGTGTTTGGACCATTCTAATTTGTTGTTGATGTGGACACCAAGCAATTTGAAGCTCTCTGAGAGAAGACACTGGTTTTGTTTTGATATATGTGTAATTGGTGGGACTAGATTTGGTGTAAGATAATTGTTGTATGAGTTGAGTGTATTTGATAACAGTGAATGAATGAATGAATATATGCTAGTCAATATCAAGAATTTCTATGTACTGAAATAAATCTTGACTGGTATAGACAACAAGTCTTTAAGACTAGTACAAGAACGGATACATTTGCGGGTTGGGAAAGACATGAGAGTTTACTCTTCCATTACATCAACAAGAGAGGAGACAGGGAGACCCCCGTATTGAAGTTAAAATACAATTGAAATCAATTGTGGTTATTCACCACACATATGTGAAACCATTTAGTGTGGTTAGTGAATAAATATAGTGATACTAAAGAAGAGGGGTTAGAGAAAAACTAACTGGGGGTTTCTACAGTACCATACAGATAAGTCACTCAGTCTACATTACATAGAACCTGATAAAATAAAATCACGGGGCACCATGACAGATTCAACCAAAGGCAGTGCAGAGACGGTGGGTCCCACACCAATGACTCTAAGGCTAGGCCTGCCCTCTCTGACACTGCCCTGACTGATGCTGACTTGGAGCTTTTCGTTGACGGTTCTTCATATTTAGATCAAACTACAGGGAAGAAATATGCAGGGTTTGGTATTGTGACAATTGATAGAACCGCTCACATCCAACAACCCTTCCTTCCCAGAGGCTTTCTCAGCTCAACAGGCTGAACTTTTGGCACTAACCACTGCCTGTAAAATGGGAGAAGGGAAAATGGTTACAATTTTCTCTGATTCTGCAATAGGGGTTTGTCTCTCCTGGTGTTGTGTCTGGGGGAGTAGGGGTTTTAACAATGCTTGTGGAAGTCCTATTCATAATAGAACTATGGTTTTAGATCTCTTGGAGGCTATGATGCTGCCCTCTGCTTTGGCTATTGCTGCTCACACTGGGGGGGAAAGATTTTGAGAGTATGGGTAACGCCATGGCAGATGAGGCTGCTAAATTGGATGCCTCCAAGTGTCACAGCCACTCCATGTTCTTCTCTGCTACTGTTGGGAAAGACACTGATGATTTGGGCCATACCATGGGCCAAGTGGCCAAAGTGGCCCATGGTATGGCCCATTTGTCAAGGGGGGCAAGACAATCTGGACCCTTTCTTTCTAAAAATGATTGAAATTGTTGCAACCCCTATTGAAATTATTACTAGCCTGTTCAACCTCTCGTGTCGTCTGAGATTCCCAAAGATTGGAAAGCAGCTGCGGTCATCCCCCTCTTCAAAGGGGGGGGGGGGGGGGGGGGGGGGGGCACTCTTGACCCAAACTTCTACAGACCTATATCTATCCTACCCTGCCTTTCTAAGGTCTTCGAAAGCCAAGTCAACAAACAGATTACCGACCATTTTGAATCCCACCATACCTTCTCCGCTATGCATTCAGAGCTGGTCACGGGTGCACCTCAGCCACGCTCAAGGTCCTAAACGATATCTTAACCGCCATCGATAAGAAACAATACTGTGCAGCCGTATTTATTGATCTGGCCAAGGCTTTCGACTCTGTCAATCACCACATCCTCATCGGCAGAATCGATAGCCTTGGTTTCTCAAATGATTGCCTTGCCTGGTTCACCAACTACTTCTCTGATAGAGTTCAGTGTGTCAAATCGGAGGGCCTGTTGTCCGGGCCTCTGGCAGTTTCTATGGGGGTGCCTCAGGGTTCAATTCTTGGACCGACTCTCTTCTCTGTATACATCAATGATGTTGCTCTTGCTGCTGCTAATCCACCTCTACGCAGACGACGCCATTCTGTATACTTCTGGCCCTTCTTTGGACACAACTTTTTATGGCTGCAGGGGCAGTATTGAGTAGCTTGGATGAAAAGGTGCCCATTGTAAACGGCCAGCTCCTCAGTCTCAGTTGCTAATATATGCATAGTATTATTAGTATTGGATAGAAAACACTGAAGTTTCTAAAACTGTTTGAATTATGTCTGTGAGTATAAAAGAACTTAAGCAAAAACCTGAGAAATTCCACTTCCTGATTTTTTGTCTGGGGGTGGCAGATCTTCAACCAAGCTTTCATTGAAATTGCAGCGAGATATGGATGAGTTTTCACTTCCTACGCCTTCCACTAGATGTCAACAGTCAATAGAACTGTCTAATGACTAATGTAAAGGGGGTTCGAATGACACAGGAAATAGTCACCACTGCCATGAGTTGACCATGCTTTCACTATGCGCGTTCACAGGGGAAGAACCTGCTTTCCACCGCTCATTTGAAGTCATTCTAATTCTCCGGTTGGAACGTTATTCAAGATATGTAAATAACATTCTAAAGATTGATTCAGTACATCGTTTGACATGTTTCTACTGACTGTTGCGGAACTTTTGGACATTTCATCACGTTATAGTGGACGCGCTTTGTGACTTTGGAATTGTTTACCAAATGCGCTAACCAAAGCAGCTAATTGGACATAAATAACGGACATTTTCGAACAAATCAAGCATTTATTGTGGACCTGGGATTCCTAGGACTGCATTCTGATGAAGTTAATCAAAGATAAGGAAACATTTCTTGTATTTTCTGGTTTCTGTTGCTAATTTGGCTTCTGTTCTGAGCGCCGTCTCAGATTATTGCATGTGTTGCTTTTTTTGAAATTTGACACAGCGGTTACATTAAGGAGAGGTATATCTATAATTCCATGTTATAACTTGTATTATCATCTACATTTATGATGAGTATTTCTGTTGAAACGATGTGGCTATGCAAAAATCACTTGATGTTTTTGGAACTAGTGAATCTAAATAGCCAATGTAAACTCAGATTTTTTTATGTAAATATGAACTTTATCAAACAAAACATGCATGTATTGTGTAACATGAAGTCCTATGAGTGTCATCTGATGAAGATAAAATTAATCACTAACCTTGAATTATCTTTATTTCTGCTTTTTGTGAATGCTATATTTCGCTGGAAAATGGGTGTGCTTATTGTGTTTTGGTGGAGACCTAACATAATCGTTTGTAGCGCTTTCGCTGAAAAGCCTATTTGAAATCGGACACTTTGGTGGGATTAACAACAAGATTACCTTTAAATTATGAGACACATGTATGTTTTAGGAATTGTAATTATGAGATTTGTGGTTTGAATTTGGCACTCTCTATTTTCACTGGTAGTTGTCATATCGATCCCGGTATTGGGATTATAGCCATAACAAGTTAACAACCCTCCAGACGAGCTTCAATGCCATACAACTCTCCTTCCATGGCCTCCAATTGCTCTTAAATACAAGTAAAACTAAATGCATGCTCTTCAACCGATCGCTGCCTGCACCTGCCCGCCCATCCAACATCACTACTCTGGACGGTTCTGACTTAGAATATGTGGACAACTACAAATACCTAGGGGTCTGGTTAGACTGTAAACTCTCTTTCCAGACTCACATCAAACATCTCCAATCCAATGTTAAATCTAGAATTGGCTTCCTATTTCGCAAAAAAAGCATCCTTCACTCATGCTGTCAAACATACCCTTGTAAAACTGACCATCCTACCAATCCTCGACTTCGGCGATGTCATTTACAAAATAGCCTCCAATACCCTACTCAACAAATTGGATGCAGTCTATCACAGTGCCATCCGTTTTGTCACCAAAGCCCCAAATACCACCCACCATTGGGACCTGTACGCTCTCGTTGGCTGGCCCTTGCTTCATACTCGTCGCCAAACCCACTGGCTCCAGGTCATCTACAAGACCCTGCAAGGTAAAGTCCCCCTTATCTCAGCTCGTTGGTCACCATAGCATCACCCACCTGTAGCATGCGCTCCAGCAGGTATATCTCGTCACCCCCAAAACCAATTCTTCCTTTGGCCGCCATTCCTTCCAGTTCTCTGCTGCCAATGACTGGAATGAAATACAAAAATCTCTGAAGCTGGAAACACTTATCTCCCTGACTAGCTTTAAGCACCAGCTGTCAGAGCAGCTCACAGATTACTACACCTGTAAATAGCCCATCTATAATTTAGCCCAAACAACTACCTCTCCCCCTACTGTATTAATTAATTTAGCTCCTTTGCACCCCATTATTTCTATCTCTACCTTGCACATTCTTCCACTGCAAATCTACCATTCCAGTGTTTTACTTGCTATATTGTATTTACTTCGCCACCATGGCCTTTTTTTGCCTTTACCTCCCTTCTCACCTCATTTGCTCACATTGTATATAGACTTTTTTTTTACTGTATGTTTGTTTTACTCCATGTGTAACTGTGTCGTTGTATGTGTCGAACTGCTTTGCTTTATCTTGGCCAGGTCGCAATTGTAAATGAGAACTTGTTCTCAACTTGCCTACCTGGTTAAATAAAGGTGAAATAAAATAAAAATAAATACAAATATTATAGAGGCAATTTCTTTGGATTTGTCCAGATTTGACTCAGCATGTGAAACAGTTTCTGTTTCGATGTGCTACATGCATGCAATTTAACATTGCCAAGGGAGCACCTCTGAAACCAGGTCATTTCCCTACGTCAAGAGGACCATTTGTCCATCTTGCCATGGGATTTTATAGATCTTGCAGAAAGAAAAGAAAGGGTACTGTTTAGTCCTTATTGACAGGTTCACCAGGTGGGTGGAGGCATTTCCCACCACACACTGTGATGCTAAGACAGTAGCAAAGCTACTAGTGAGGGAGAGCATTCCTAGATTGGGTGTTCCTGAGGTTTTATCTGCAGACAATGGTACCCACTTCACTGGTGATGTAGTGAATCAGGTAGCCATAATGATGGGAGTGGACCAGAAGTTTGTGAACATCTACCACCCTCAGAATAATGGGGTTAGAGAGAATTAACCAATCCATTAAACAAGTGTTCGCTAAGGCATGCCACTCCACCAAGAAATCTTGGGTGAATTGTTTATCACCGGTGTTAATGAAAATGTGCAGTAGTGTTAATAAAGGCATGGGGTGTACACCACATGAAAGGTTGACAGAAAGACCCATGAATGTTCCCACACACAGACCCATGACTAACAGACAAATAGACCTCACGGCAGAGACAGATCAGGCCTGTGGAATGTTGTATTTTATGAGGAGGGCAAAAGACAAGCAGAGCCAGCTAAATTGTACCCTAGGACTCTTATGGACATGAGATAATTGATCAGGGTAATAAGAACGTATCGAAAGGGACTGGGGGATACAAGATCTGGGGAGGGTGTTTGACAAATGGGAATCCAGAAGCTGTGGATGGAATAGGGACTGTAACGTGTGGGTTTTGACGATAATTGGAAGATAGTTAGGAAAAGGCTTGTGTACTCACCCAACAATGTATGGTTAGAGTGAAAACCTGGGGACCACTGTGGCTGAACCAATTTTAGAGAATCTGAAGGAAGAACGTGTTCCGCCATCATGTATCTGTAACAATGGCTCTTTGGCTGTGGGTGTAACAGTGCACTGTAGATCTTATGCAGGATACCTCCCTGAAGAAGAAGAGCGCAGGACATTTTAGCACACCCTATGGGTGGCATTTAGTGTATGTCTCACATTTAATTACTAGAGTGACCTATCTTGCTCTAAACTATGGTATGGGATCACCCTGGGGGTTTATGTGGATTTGCGGGAGTAGATGTTATCTGGTAATTCCAAATAACTGGCGCGGGCGTTGCTTCAAATCATTTCAAATGTATTTATATAACCCTTCGTACATCAGCTGATATCTCAAAGTGCTGTACAGAAACCCAGCCTAAAACCCCAAAACAGCAAGCAATGCAGGTGTTGAAGCACGGTGGCTAGGAAAAACTCCCTAGAAAGGCCAAAACCTAGGAAGAAACCTAGAGAGGAACCAGGCTATGAGGGGTGGCCAGTCCTCTTCTGGCTGTGCCAGGTGGAGATTATAACAGAACATGGCCAAGATGTTCAAATGTTCATAAATGACCAGCATGGTCAAATAATAATAATCACAGTAGTTGTCGAGGGTGCAACAAGTCAGCACCTCACAAGTAAATGTCAGTTGGCATTTCATAGCCGATCATTAAGAGTATCTCTACCACTCCTGCTGTCTCTGGAGAGTTGAAAACAGCAGGTCTGGGACAGATAGCACGTCCGGTGAACAGGTCAGGATTCCATAGCCGCAGGCAGAACAGTTGAAACTGGAGCAGCAGCACGGCCAGGTGGACTGGGGACAGCAAGGAGTCATCATGCCAGGTTGTCCTGAGGCATGGTCCTAGGGCTCAGGTCCTCCGAGAAAGAGAGAGAATTAGAGAGAGCATACTTAAATTCACACAGGACACCGGATAAGACAGGAGAAGTACTCCAGATATAACAAACTGACCCTAGCCCCCCGACACAAACTACTGCAGCATAAATACTAGAGGCTGAGACAGGAGGGGTCAGGAGACACTGTGGCCCCATCTGATGATACCCCCGGACAGGGCCAAACAGGAAGGATATAACCCCACCCACTTTTCCAAAGCACAGCCCCACACCAGTAGAGGGATATCTTCAACCACTAACTTACCATCCTGAGACAAGGCTGATTATTGCCCACAAAGATCTCCGCCATGGCACAACCCAATGGGGGGCGCAAACCCAGACAGGAAGATCACGTCAGTGACTCAACCCACTCAAGTGACGCACCCCTCCTAGGGACGGCATGAAAGAGCACCAGTAAGCCAGTGACTCAGCCCCTGTAATAGGGTTAGAGGAAGAGAATCCCAGTGGAGAGAGGGGAACCGGCCAGGCTTCCTCTGTGAAACTCTGACATCTTATCAAACCAGCAATGACTTGTTAAAAGAGCAGAATAGTATGGTAGTATGGTGGCATTGGAGACATGCAATATCCCCAAACTGACATGTTAACATTTTTAAACAGTTTGGCCTAGATTCAATCCGTAGCACCAAAGATCCAGACTATAGCGCAATTGAAATTTAAATGCAATGTTCCCGCGTTAACGGAATGTATTCACAGTAAATGCTGCATATGACGGCCAAATCTAATTACCTTTAAATAATGAAAATAACGCTATGAGGTGGATCATCCGCGGTACGGCTCAGTTCTAGTCCTTAGAGTGGGGTTGCTATGGGTGGATCGAGTTCTTTATTCAGGAGTTTTTATTTATATACAAAACCAATTCCCAATACAACTTTATAAAACACATTTTACTTCATAATCCAAAAATACAAACCATACAAAAAAAATATGTTGAATCATTTCTAAAGCTATCACATTAGGTCCTGACTACATGTCACTGCACTTCTCTGGTGTGGCTCAGTTAGTTGAGCATTGCGCTTGCAACGCCAGGGTAGTAGGTTAGATTCCTAATAAGTAACCACAAGATTTCAAGGGAAAATTCCTGCCAATGACACATGAGAACCAGGAAATTAACTACTTGGTCATTCTAGGTTCAACACGCGAGCCAAAGACTCCACAGTGCAATAGGCAGATTATGGCCCATTATGTTATATTTACAAACTTTATTGACTTGCTCAAGGTGGGTTGTAGACTATCGCAGCGCTGCACTGTGAACTGTTTGAAGCTTCAGGGGCTTTTGCTCATTAGATTATTGCATACAGGTTCTGATTGCTCACTCTGTAATCCGGAGTGTGTCATATTTTTTCTTTGCCCAGAGCAGGCGGGTCACATGCATGTCACCACGGTAACCAATGTCACTGCTCCAGCAGTACTCAGGAGACAGCACTCTACTGGGCTTATGGAGCCACAAGTACTTGTTGAGGTGACTCTCATCATGCCACAGAGCCTCCACCTGGTTCTCCTTGTCCTCCATGATGGTCTGGTAACAGGTCTCTGTCATATTTTTCACGTTCTGCCACGAGCCTCCAAACACGGCAGCATGATAGTAGAAGTCCCCAGTCTCCATGTAGGCCCTGGACCTGGGGTTGCGGTCGTAGGTGTACAGGCTCTGTGGTCGGTGGTAGTAGTAGGCGTGGAGCAGAGCAACAGAGTCTCCCAGAGCCTCTGAGCCAAACCGACCCACAAACACCTGGTCCACGTCAAAGCAGAAGATGTAGCGGCTGTATCGACGAATCTGTGACTCAATGGCGTCTGCAATGGCCCTCATACGCATCATGGAGATGTCCTGCCAGCGAGAGTGTCTCTGCACCCTCACAACTTTCAGGCTCCGCCCAGGACCAAGATGGATGTTTGGTACCCTCTCGGGAACATCCGTGAACACATAGTATGTCACAGGTAAAGCCACCATAAAGTGACGCTCAGCAGACAAAAGGAATGCCTCCAGGTAGGCATCTAGATACCTTGGGATGGGAAGGAGTAAAACCTCAAGTTTAAGAATAGCATCTCCAAATATGCTGCTTACAGTAAGTGACAGAAGTGTTTCATAAGAATGCTAGAAAAAAAATTTGGTCACCAAGATGAAAAACCGACCTGCCCACAGCGAATACAGTGAGAGAGACAGAGGAGTGGTTCCTCCTGTGCTCCTGGTCGTAATGATCTGGGTCAAACATTCCATCCCAGATCACAGGGGCTCCCCAGTCAGTGCAGGTCTGAACATCACCTCTGGACCTGGTAGGAACAGAGAGCCCAGCTAGCACATAATGTTTCTTAGAGCTTGGTGAGAGCGTGGTTGACCTATGGTTATTTTGCATACATTGGGAATGTTCTCAAATAGTTCAGAGAATGTTAAGAAACAGGGTTATTCTGTGAGAATTTCAATACTTCAGCGTAACGTTTCCTACAGTTTTACTTATTGTTCTATTTAAAGTCATGTTCTCATATTGTTCTGAGAACGTTCAGAAACAACGTTCTGTGGGCATTTTAGTATTCAGCATAATGTTTTCTGAAGGTTTCCTCAGGGTTCTATTTAAAGCCATGTTCTCAGAACATTGAGAACTTTCCATAAAAACAACAAAACATTAGTAACGTTCAAAGTGTGTTCTAAGAATGTTAAAAATATACATCCCGTTCTGTGTCAACAGAACTCTATGCTCGATCTTGTTTAATGTGTTAAGGTGTCTTGGCAACGCCCACTAATTGGTCACACCTGATCTTAATGAGTGCTTGTTTCCATTGAAATGGGGCATGTTTGAATAGACTAAAATTAACAGCTTTGTATGAGTTTTAAAAAAACATGCCACACACCATCTCCTTCCAGGTGGCACAGTGGACTAATTCCATGGAACAGAAGATCATAGGTTAGAATCTCACTGACGCCATGTCACAAAAATCATGTTTGCACAATTAATGTCTAAGTAAAAACTTATATATATATATATATATATATATACATACATACACACACATGTTTAAAGGAAGATTTTCACAAACCTCCAAATAACATTCACCTTTCATTAAAAACCTTTCTAACATTTAGAGAATGTTCTCAGAATGTTATTCAAACAACCTATAATTTCAGTTCACAGAATGTTAATAAAACCTCCCAGGTAAACTTTCAGGGAACCACAGTAAAATGGTCAGAACCTCTCTGCAACCTAAATATGCAGACGACACAACAGTAGTGTGTTTGATTACCAACAATGACGAGACGGCCTACAGGGAGTAGGTGAGGGCCCTCGGAGTGTGGTGTCAGGAAAACAACCTCTCACGCAACATCAACAAAATAAAGGAGATGATCGTGGACTTCGGGAAACAACAGAGGGAGTAACAATTAGTAACAAACAAAAAATAGTGGGCCTTCTTGTGTAAACGCAGCCAGAGAAATTTATTTAGACATTAACCATGCATGTATTTTTTTGTGACACAGCATCAGTGAGATTTGAACCTAAAATCTTCCATTCTCTATCCATGGAATTAGTCCACTGCACCACCAAGATGAACATACCAATTCAAATAGTATGCATATAAAGCTGTTAATTTTAGTCTATTCAAACAGATACCATTCAAAAGAAAACAAGAACCCATTAACATCAGGTGGGGCTAATTAGTGGGAGCGGCCAACACACACACTTAATTAACAAAGATAGGGTAAGAGTTGAATACCCCTGCGCTATGAGGTCCGGCGCTTGCTGACACCTGGTGTCCCAGGTATAAATCAGTCCCTGGTTGGAGGGGATTAATGAAAAAGGTCCAGAGTTGAGTTTGAGGGAGATAGAGGATAGATTGTGTTTTGGTGATGCTGAGAACAGAATGTATCAAAGTTTCAAATAAAATTCTTAGAACATTCTCTGACAGTTAATATAGTTTATGGGATGTTTTTTTAATGTTCTCTGAAAAATTTGGAAACATGACTTTAAATGGAAACCTATAGGAAAATGTATGCTGAACTACTGTAATTCCTACAGAAGAATGTTGTTAATGATAATTTTCTGAAGAATTTGAGAAAATTCCCAATGTCAAACCAGTTGGAGATAAGGTGGCTGCAAAGAGATAGGCAGCGCCATTGAGGCAACCTCCATTTTGATTTAGTCCATCAACGATTGGTTGATTCTCCCTGATGGACAGGACTCCAACAAGGATCAGCCAATGAAGTTGGAAGTCCTGCCCAGTTGACTACATTAAAATGGTGAAAGCCCTCAATGTCAATGCCCAGTCTAATATGGCATGTTGGTCACTAGAGACCTCTATGGAACCTCGTAGAAGGGAGTATTTGTGGTGAGGAACTGAGGTGAGCTTAGCCCCATACTTTTACCAATACAAAAAGCCATTAAAACAATCTTTAGATTTCATTTTCAGACTCCAACACAATTTAAATAAAAGTAATGAACACAATAAAAGGAATGGCATGCTCTGAACATGATTGATATAAAAACAAAATGTCCTACCAAAGGTCTAGGGAAGCATCTATACTATTCCCCAGCTTCAGCTTCTCTCCAGGGGCTAGATGACATCGGTTCATGGGGATTAAGCCCTCCAAGTACCTACAACACAACAACATGCTGGGTCAAAACTTAAACTGTTTCTATGTTAAAAGGTATGGATAGTGTCAAGTGACTGAATTCATATACACTGCTCAAAAAAATAAAAAGGGAACACTAAAATAACACATCCTAGATCTGAATGAATGAAATATTCTTATTAAAATACTTTTTTCTTTACATAGTTGAATGTGCTGACAACAAAATCACACAAAAATTATCAATGGAAATCAAATTTATCAACCCATGGAGGTCTGGATTTGGAGTCACACTCAAAATTAAAGTGGAAAACCACACTACAGGCTGATCCAACTTTGATGTAATGTCCTTAAAACAAGTCAAAATGAGGCTCAGTAGTGTGTGTGGCCTCCACGTGCCTGTATGACCTCCCTACAACACCTGGGCATGCTCCTGATGAGGTGGCAGATGGTCTCCTGAGGGATCTACTCCCAGACCTGGACTAAAGCATCCGCCAACTCCTGGACAGTCTGTGGTGCAACGTGGCGTTGGTGGATGGAGCGAGACATGATGTCCCAGATGTGCTCAATTGGATTCAGGTCTGGGGAACGGGCGGGCCCGTCCATAGCATCAATGCCTTCCTCTTGAAGGAACTGCTGACAAACTCCAGCCACATGAGGTCTAGCATTGTCTTGCATTAGGAGGAACCGAAGGCCAACCGCACCAGCATATGGTCTCACAAGGGGTCTGAGGATCTCATCTCGGTACCTAATGGCAGTCAGGCTACCTCTGGCGAGCACATGGAGGGCTGTGCGGCCCCCCAAAGAAATGCCACCCCACACCATGACTAACCCACCTCCAAACTGGTCATGCTGGAGGATGTTGCAGGCAGCAGAATGTTCTCCACGGCGTCTCCAGACTGTCACGTCTGTCACATGTGCTCAGTGTGAACCTGCTTTCATCTGTGAAGAGCACAGGGCGCCAGTGGCGAATCTGAAAATCTTGGTGTTCTCTGGCAAATGCCAAACATCCTGATCGGTGTTGGGCTGTAAGCACAACCCCCACCTGTGGACGTAGGGCCCTCATACCACCCTCATGGAGTCTGTTACTGACCGTTTGAGCAGACACATGCACATTTGTGCTGGAGGTCATTTTGCAGGGCTCTGGCAGTGCTCCTCCTGCTCCTCCTTGCAAAAAAAGGCGGAGGTAGCGGTCCTGCTGCTGGGTTGTTGCCCTCCTACGGTCTCCTCCACGTCTCCTGATGTACTGGCCTGTCTCCTGGTAGCGCCTCCATGCTCTGGACACTACGCTGACAGACACAGCAAACCTTCTTGCCACAGCTAGCATTGATGTGCCATCCTGGATGAGCTGCACTACCTGAGCCACTTGTATGGGTTGTAGACTCCGTCTCATGCTACCACTAGAGTGAAAGCACCGCCAGCATTCAAAAGTGACCAAAACATCAGCCAGGAAGCATAGGAACTGAGAAGTGGTCTGTGTTCCCCACCTGCAGAACCAGTCCTTTATTGGGGGTGTCTTGCTAAATGCCTATAATTTCCACCTGTTGTCTATTCCATTTGCACAACAGCATGTGAAATGTATTGTCAATCAGTGTTGCTTCCTAAGTGGACAGTTTGATTTCACAGAAATGTGATTGACTTGGAGTTACATTGTGTTGTTTAAGTGTTCCCTTTATTTTTTTGAGCAGTGTAGAACAGCCCTACGGTCCTTCTTTCTAAACATATGCTGCAAAACAAGAAGCAAACAATTGGCGTAGGGGAACAACAGAGGAAAGGGAAATACTTAGTCAGTTGCACAACTGAATGATTCAACTGAAATGTGTCTCACATTTAACCCACCCCTCTGAAACATTGAATCATGGTGCTTTCATTAAGAAAATACACACCTTATTGATGTAGGTGTGAAGTAGGCTATGAAGAGTAGCACAGAGGCACATCCTGCACATGTTAATACACGCTTTGCCTTGTACAATACTCTGACGGAAAATAGACAGAAACGTTACGTCAAAAGGTGCGATAGGAGGTCAATGCAAACACTAAGGCCTATAGTTCCACTTTCACCTGATAACACATCATAAAAGACCAGGACATTTTTTAATTCTCTTTTCTGACAATGAAATCATTGACTCCAACATTGTGAACATTTAATTTATTATCATCAATGTTATTAGTTAATGGATTATGAGAGGGACTTTATTCATTTATTTATTTATATATATAAAATAAACATCATGAAACATGTTTGTCAACATTTAGGCCTAATATATGAGTTTGGATTAGCATGGTTCCAGTCAAGGTGTTTTTTGTGTGTTTTTTTTAATACTCCAAAATGAAGTAAAAATATAAATAACTGGTCATTTCATTTATGTTAAAAATTAGTCTATTAACATTGATGACATTGCATCATCACAGAAGCCATACCTCATTGCGTGCCTGGAACTTTTGTCCCGAAGTCTGTTTCAGATGGTGAAACTGAGTTAAATGAATATGCTGAGGAAATTAAATGTACATTGTTAAGGTGAATACCAAACGGATGTTATTCTGACAATGATGTACAGCTCATCATACAGATAATTATTCCCATGAATTTAGGGTAATAAAATGTGCTTAATTGAATAGCCTAAATGTATCATACATCTGTGATTCTAAAGTGGCCTAAATACAGTTGGGTAATATTAAATCAAATGCAATGGACTGCAAACTGTCTGTAAGGCACTAACATCACGAACATATCAATTAGACAGCGTTTACACAAATTAAAAACAGCAATGTCATCAGGTGTAGATGGAAATGTTGTCGCCTACCTGCTTTGCTTGTTAGAACACCTAGCCGATTGATGCGTCTATAAAACACTTAATCTCAAGAGAAGTAGTTTCCTGTATATTGCGAGGGGGTAATTATTTACACCCAAAACATGGACGGAGAGAATCAACCCAACACCAGCATCTGATCATGCGTCGGTTTGTCCTTTTACCTGTTAGCGTTTTTCGTCATTAATCTTGTTCTGGGGGCAGCTCTGCAGAGTGGTCACCATCCGACACAGCCACAAAGTTATAAAATCACATTTTAAACTTAACCACAAAGCTAACCCTAATATGTAATTAAAAACCTAAAAGCAATTTTGTTTTCATGAACATTATAGCCAACTTTGACCTTGTAGCTGGCCAATCAAAAGTGGATAGCGCTCAGTTCTGCCTCCAGGACAAGACTCGTGACAATAAACGTTGATTTGCGAGATTACCTTTCGAGGTTATGATGCTATATATACAGAGCAGAAAAGAAAAATAAACAACATGCAAAACCCGATTGTGAGATATAAAAATACCAAATCGCTGTGCTGAATATCGCCAGGTGTGTATCATAGACCAATTTCAAATGCTTATTGTCATCAAAAGGTCAAAGAATGGTTTTATACCAGTCCGTTTAGGTCATGAAAAGGCATTTGGGAATCTTTTCATTCAGGTGTATGAGGTGACCACACCTTACTGCAGTTAATACTTTCCACAGGTAACTGAAAAGTACGGTATCTCTAGCATCATATGCCTATTTGAAATAAGTGTGTTTGCCAAGGAACAACAGTTGATAACAAGAGCCTCTACTTGGAGGGTACTATGGTGTTGAATGCTGAGCTGTAGTCAATGAACAGCATTCTTACATAGGTATTCCTTTTGTCCAGATGGGATAGGGCAGTGTGCAGTGTGATGGCGATTTATACATTATTATGTAAGGACCTATTGGCCAATAAAAATGATCCAAAACTATTGGAAAATGTTCATACTTTTTGCTCATTCTTACACAGTCCATTCTCTCTTAGTCTTGACTGTGTGTAATTCAGCCAATGTAACCTTGTATATGATACCACCATTTTTTAAATTATTTATTTAACCTTTATTTAACTCGGGAAGTCAAAGGAATTTATTGTTGTAATAATAGCCAGACCTATATAATAATTTACTATAGAAAAGGGGTTAACGGTTAATATAGTTTACAGTATATTATTCCATGCTATAAAATCAAAATGCATAAGAGAAGCATCAATATGGGACAAATACAATGTGATGATACAATTAAAATAAGGTTAAGGCTTAAATGCGTTTTTAAAATAACAATGTTAATCATTAATATTTAGACATGAGAACAAACGGATTACAAGATACAAGGAGGTATTTCTGTACATAAAGATATCTACACATATTTCATATGGACACTCAAAACAGGAATTTACTCTTTATGTATCCATTAAAGGGCATATAATATCCTGCAGGACATAGCTGCAAAATACATGTACAAAATTATCACTCAGTAGAAAATCTCAGTAGACTTGTTTTGAAATTGTTTCTGTAGTTAAACAGATACGATTGGCATTCCTGAAGCATTCGTTTGTTGATTTAATTTAATCTTAGAGAAGTTAAGCTAATTGATAGCATCCAAATTGGCTATTTTAATTTCAGTAAATATAGTACCCAAAATCCAATTTGGACCAAACGTCTTCCTACCATTGAGTAAGACATGAGGAATAAAAAATGTAAAGTCGCCCACAAACACCCCGTGCCAATCCCACCCCAACAACCAGTATCAGTTCTTTATTTGACAAGTAGTATGAAGCTGTGACGATGTCATTTACTCTGTGAATGTCAGTGAAATGTTAGAGAAATTAGTGATGGAAGTCGCTTGCATTATTTACAATAAAGTGTGAAAATACCATGTTTTGACCACTAGATGCCGCTGTTCCTGCTATACCTCCACACTCTTATCAATGTTGCTGGTCTCTTGTGTTCCTGTTATACCTCCACACTCTTATCAATGTTGCTGGTCTCTTGTGTCTATTAAATAGATCATAACATTTCCTTAGCAATTTTGGGTAGAAAATCAATATATTTGGCTTGATGAAAATACATCTTGGTCATCCTCACAATTCAAGCCAGTCCTCTAGGAAAACAAATCAGTTTGTCCTTCTTAATCTGTGTCCAGGAAACGGCTTTTTGTGTGTTGTTCATTACCTTCAAAAATATATGGATGAGTTACTGTTAGACCATTTCTGGTGAACAATCAAATTATTAGGCTACAGCAGTTCTCATGGTGTCAATGTTATGGTCTTCAAAGTCCCAAACACAAACTGTGTAGTGTTTTGCAATTGGTGTTGGTTGTGTTGAGTTTAATGGTAAATGTCACAATACATACAGAGTGGTTTCCTGATAATGTTATTGAAAAACATAAGACTGCCATGCAATTCATTACATTATTAGGGTTGTCGGAAAAGTCTTCATATAAGAATTGCATAAAGATAGACCTCTCAAGAGAGCAGACACTTGTTGGACTATTCAAGGAGAGTTTGGTTGAAGCATTAGGTTGCTAAGAGAAGGACAAACCAAATTGCTTTCATGGAGGAATTTATTTTCATAAAATATATTGGTTAAGAACCCAAAGTTGCAAAGGAAATGTTGTGACCAATTTAATAAACACAAAGAGACCAGCAAAATGGATGTGTGTGGCAGTATAGTAAGAACAGCGGCATCTATTGGTCAAAACATGGTACTTTCACAGTACCTTTGGGTAAATAATGCAACTTCAAATTACACATCTCTCTGAGCAGGTAGAGAAAAAACATAACCAGATTCACAAGGTACACATTACATAGTATGGAGAAGCAATACTCCAAGCCACAGCTTCATACTACTGTCAAACAAAGAAAAATTATACTGTTTACTGGTTGTTGGGGTGGGATTGACATGGCTTTTTACCTTTTTTTGGGGGGGGGGGGGGATTCCTCATGTCTAACTCATTGGTAGGAAGACGTATGGTCCAAATTGGATGTTGGGTACTATATTATCTGAATCCCACAAATTAAAATGGGCAGTTGGAGTGCAATCAATTAGCTACATTTCTCAGAGATGAAATGATATTTAAAAATAATAACGTTTCAGGAATGATAATCCTATCTGTTATTAATTACAGAAACAGTTTCTGAACAATCTCAAATGGTTGGTGTCGAAATCCTCTCGTGTGATTTTTGAGGTGCAACAACACAGTAGATAGTGAGGAGGCAGCACATGTTGCTCTTGACAGAGTTTCACAGTTGTAAACCTATGAAAGGCCAGGAGGTATCACATTTTGTAATGTGCCTTGCTATTTCTCTGCCATTTTCAACCAGATAGCACACCATATACATCACTGGCAGACAGGGACAATATATTCTAATTCAAACCGTTAGGGATTACAATTATTTGGTTGCAAACCTGTGCATTCTTGGATTTGGCCTTTTCATCTCTACTTCATAGGTAAAATAGAAGGAAATATGAGGATACCCCTTCCCTCATCAATGTAAGTAAACAAATCTATGTAGCACACAGGAAGAGCTCATGCATGTACTTTACCACAGCATTCCAAATGGTGAAGCGGTTCTTCCGGCAAGTCACGTTGAAATGTTGCATATATTTCGTAAATTTCCATTTTTAAAATGAGTGTCTGCTTCTTTTAAAATATTGTTAAAAGTCTCTCAGTTACTGGAATGGCTTGAACCAACAAATATGTTCAGAGCATTTGGAAAGTATTTAGAGCCCTTGATTTTCCCCCCATATTTTGTTACATTTCAGCCTTGTTCTAAAATTAATGATTTTTTTTTTCCATCAATCTACACACAATACCACATAATGACAAAGTAAAACGTTTAGAAATGTGTGCAAATGTACTAAAATAAAAACTGAAATATGACATTTACATAAGAACTCAAGTCTCTTTACCCAGTACTTTGTTGAAGCACCTTTGGCAGCGATTACAGCCTCAAGTCTTCTTGTGTATGACGCTGCAAGCTTGGCAAACCTGTACTTGGGGAGTTTCTCCCATTCTTCTCTGCAGAGCCTCTCAAGCTCTGTCAGGTTGGATGGAAGCGTCACTGCACAGCTATTTTCAGGTCTCTACAAAGATCAATCGGATTCAAGTCTGGGCACTGAAGGACATTCAGAGACTTGTCCTGAAGCCAGTCCTGCGTTGTCTTGAATGTGTGCTTAGGGTCGTTGTCCTGTTAGAAGGTGAGCACTCTGGAGCAGGTTTTCATCAAGGATGTTTCTGTACTTTGCTCTGTTCATCTTTCCCTTGATCCTGACTAGTCTCCCAATCCATGCCGCTGAAAAATATTCCCACAGCATGATGCTGCCACCACCATGCTTCACTGTAGGGATGTTGCCAGGTTTCCTCCAGACGTGACGCTTGGCATTCAGGCCAAATAATGAAACCAAGATTTAACTAGAACAGAGAATCTTGTTTCTCATGGTCTGATTCTAACTCTTAGCGGGCTGTCATGTGCCTTTTACTGAGGAGTGGCGTCTGTCTGGCGACTCTACCATAAAGGCCTGATTGGTGGAGTGCTGCAGAGATGGTTGTCCTTCTGGAAGGTTCTCCCATTTCCACAGAGGAACTCTGGAGCTCTGTCAGTGGCCATCGTGTTCTTGGTCACCTCCCTGATCAAGGCCCTTATCCTCCGATTGCTCAGTTTATCCAGCAGCCAGCTCTAGGAAGAGTCTTGGTGGTTCCAGACTCCTTACATTTAACAATGATGGAGGCCATTGTGTTCTTGGACCTTCAACGCTGCAGAAATTTTTTGGTACCCTTTCCCAGATCTGTTCCTCGACACAATCCTGTCTCAGAGCTCTACAGACAATTCCTTTGACCTCATTGGCTTGGTTTTTGCTTTGACATGCACTGTCAACTGTGGCACCTTATATAGACAGGTGTCTGCCTTTCCAAATCATGTCCAATCAATTTAATTTACCACAGGTGTACTCCAATCAAGTTGTAGAAACATCAAGGATGATCAATGGAAACAGGATGCACTTGAGCTCAATTTCGAATCTCATAGCAGAGAGTCTGAATAATTTTTATTTGTAATACAGTTGCTAAAATTTCTAAAAGCCTTTTTCCGCTTTGTCATTAGGGTATAGGGTATTGGCTGAAAAGGCTGTAACGTAACAAAATGTAGAAAAGGGGAAGGGGTCTGAATCATTTCCGAATGCACTGTATGTCAGTTCCATAATGGACCATTTCATTTCTTCAATACATGGCAGTGCTTATCAATTCAGCAAACCAAAACATGGCAGTTTCTACAAATATCAGCATCAGATTCAAAATATATATTTTAGTGCTCTTCAGGATAGCCTTGAACAGTTTCCTTTTAAATACCATGGACAATAACAAGATGAAAAATACAACTACAACAATAACACAAAGGTATTGACCCTCCAAATGGAAAGTATTTTGTGTGCATTGTTGTCTAAAAGACATACTTAAATGTGATAACTTACTTGAGAACATTTTCTTTTTAAGTAACAAAATGATGCAAACATTGACATTAGGATTGGTACAAAAAATGCTTGAATAAATGATTTAGCTATTCATCTTCTTGGACTAACTAAAAGGAAGACAAATGTTTCCAATGCAAATATACTTTTGCAAAGAGTAAAGGGAGAATAACAATATCAAAAAAGTGGTCCTTTAATGCTTTATAACACCTAGGGTGAATGTTTTTAGCTGCCTGGAGCAATGCTTTTTATTGTCTTAGCATAGGCCAAAAAGGTTTTTACTCTACCATGAGGCCTGAAAGTGCTGTAAAATCATTTTTGGATGTCCCAAACATTCCCCAACCACAAAATACAAAAAATAAATAAAAAGAGTCTGGCGTCTTTTGAAAAGGTACAAATACAGTCTGGCACATTTTTGGAACCCGCATAGGGGAAAACAAACAAATAAAAGCCCATATCTAGGATTGATTACGCTAAAGTGGAGGGGTGACCTTACAGGGGGTTCCTCCATGAGGGTCAGGGGTAGGGTGTCAAGGTGAATTGCTCAGATGAGGGAGATCCGTATGGGGATATTAGGAGACCCTGTCCTCTGTGGAGAGTGATGGCTCACCAGGTGTTCCACCACCATGTGTTTAGACATGTGCTTCATAAGGTAGGTCTCCTGAAGACAAACAAAGAAGGGTTCAGTCAACACCGAGGCTCAGTAGACAAAGAGGTATACATGCTTCACTAAAGCGACATTGTTGAGTGATGATCTGACAACATTGGCTCACTCTTATTGCCTGAGAATGAGGAAACAAAGAACAGTCAATTGCAAACAGCGTTGCATGGTTTCTCACATCCTGTGAAAACATCAGCTCATGCTGCACTATAGCCTACTCACTGAGGTGTAGGCTCTGCCACACATGCTGCAGCAGTAGGCCTTGGCGTTTTTGATGGCATGCACAGACAAGTGAATCTGCAATGAGGCTGAGTCCGAGTAGGCACGGTAGCAGTTTGGACACTTGTAGGGCTTGTCTTTGTTGTGCTGTCTCTGGTGAGACTGGGGCAGGGAAAGAGACGGACACAGAGATTACCTAATACAATTATTCACAGACCTACAGTACCAGTCAAAAGTTTGGACACAGCGACTCATTCAAGGGTTTTTCTTTATTTTTTACTATTTTTTACACTGTAGAATAATAGTGAAGACATCAAAACTATGAAATAACACATGCAATCATGTAGTAACCAAAAAAGTGTTGAACAAATCAAAATATATTTTAGATTTTAGCTTCTTCAAAGTGCCATAATATGGACTTGGGTCTTTTACCAAATAGGGCTATATTCTGCATACCATCCCTACCTTGTCACAACACAACTGATTGGCTCAAACGCATTAAGGAAATAATTCCACAAATGTACTTTTAATAAGGCATACCTGTTAATTGAAATGCATTCCATGTGACTACCTCACGAAGCTGGTTGAGAGAATGCCAAGAATGTGCAAAGCTGTCATCAAGGAAAAGAATGGCTATCTCAAATATTGTCACACCCTGATCTGTTTCACCTGTCTTTGTGTTTGTCTCCACGCCGCACCAGATGTCTCGCATCTCCCCTGATTATCACCTGTGTATTTATACCTGCATTTTCTGTTTTGTCTGTTGACAATTCATCTTGTCCCGTCAGTTTGTCTTAGTCTTGCCAGTTCTGACCTTTCTGCCTGTCCTGACCCTGATCTTGCCCGCCGTCCTGTACCTGCCTGACTCTGATTTGGATTACGACCCTTTGCCTGCCTCGACTTACCTTTTGCATGCACCTTGCATGCACTAAACTCAGCAAAAAAAAGAAACATCCTCTCACTGTCAACTGCGTTTATTTTCAGCAAACTTGACATGTGTAAATATTTGTATGAACATAACAAGATTCAACAACGGAGTCATAAACTGAACAAGTTCCACAGACATGTGACTAACAGAAATGGAATAATGTGTCCCTGAACAAAGGGGGGTCAATTCAAAAGTAACAGTCAGTATCTGGTGTGGCCATCAGCTGCATTAAGTACTGCAGTGCATCTCCTCATGGACTGCACCAGACTTGCCAGTTCTTGCTGTGAGATGTTACTCCACTCTTCCACCAAGACACCTGCAAGTTCCCAGACATTTCTGGGGGAATGGCCCTAGCCCTCACTCTCCGATCCAACAGGTCCCAGATGTGCTCAATGGGATTGAGATCCGGGCTCTTCGCTGACCATGGCAGAACACTGACATTCCTGTCTTGCAGGAAATCACGCACAGAATGAGCAGTATGGCTGGTGGCATTGTCATGCTGGAGTGTCATGTCAGGATGAGCCTGCAGGAAGGGTACTAAATGAGGGAGGAGGATGTCTTCCCTGTAACGAACAGCATTCAGATTGCCTGCAATGACAACAAGCTCAGTCCGATGATGCTGTGACCCACCGCCCCAGACCATGACGGACCCTCCACCTCCAAATAGATCCCGCTCCAGAGTACAGGCCTCGGAGTAACGCTCATTCCTTCGAAGATAAACGCGAATCCGACCATCACCCCTGGTGAGACAAAACAGTGACTTGTCAGTGAAGAGTACTTTTTGCCAGTTCTGTCTGGTCCAGCGATGGTGGGTTTGTGTCCATAGGCGACATTGTTGCCGGTGATGTCTGGTGAGGACCTGCCTTACAACAAGCCTACAATCCCTCAACCAGCCTCTCTCAGCCTATTGTTGACAGTCTGATCACTGATGGAGGGATTTTGCGTTCCTGGTGTAACTCGGGCAGTTGTTGTTGCCATCCTGTACCTGTCCCGCAGGTGTTATGTTCAGATGTACCGATCCTGTGCAGGTGTTGCGACATGTGGTCTGCTACTGCGAGGACGATCAGCTGTCCGTCCTGTCTCCCTGTAGCGCTGTCTTATGTGTCTCACAGTACTCACCCTTTACAATGAAGATCTGTGAAGTTATTTGGATTTTTACGAATTACCTTTGAAAGACAGGGTCCTGAAAAAGGGATGTTTCTTTGTTTGCTGAGTTTATAATAAGTTCTGAGACTAGAACTATCTGCCTCTTGTGTCTGCATCTGGGTCTTAACCTGAGCCATGATAAATATAAAATAGATTTGGATTTGTTTAAAACTTTTTTGGTTACTACATGATTCCATTTGTGTTATTTCATAGTTTTGATGTCTTCACTATTATTCTACAATGTATAAAATAGTAAAAATAAAGAAAAACCCTGGAATGAATAGGTCTCTAAACTTTTGACTGGTACTGTATTTGTCTAGACATTCAGGGTGGGGAAACACCTGTCAAACCAGGCCACCATCTGACCCAAATGGAGGAAAATCATGCTGAATATGTAATGTTCAAAATCTAAAACATACTACAGTAAAAATACAATTATTTACAAAAGTTGGCAATAATTTCAGATATAATAGCATGTGTGTGAAATATATGAGGAATGAATAGCATTGTCTTTGACTGTGGATTTGATATGTTATGTGTTCCTCTACTGTAAAACCAATTGTGACAAATGTGACACTTTAGGAGACATTTTATACCAACCACAGCGGTAAAGAACCCAGCATCAATGCTTCAAAAGTAGAACCTGAGCATGAGTTTAACTGAAAATACCTGCAGATTGGAGAGCTGGGTGAAGGCTTTTGCACAACCTGGATGGGCACATTTATAGGGCCGATCCCCAGTGTGAATTCTGTAAAAGATATAGTGTGTATATATAGTAAATGAGGCTGCAGCATCCGGCACACATGTCGACATAGGGCAGCAGGCCGGATATTTTATTTTCTCTCTCTCTCCCTCTCCCTCTCCCTCTCTAAGATACTTCACTTCCTTTTTGATATAATCTATAAAGGCAAATAACACTAGGGTAAATAAACGTAGGCCTAGATTCAATCAGATCAAGCCATTAACCGGCCGTAGCTGATGATGTGGCGTGTCGGAGGTGTAACTGTGTTGGAGCAGTCAAATCGGTGAGTCCCACTCACGTTTGTTCAGAATGAGAAAGTGTAGGCAATATAGAAATAATGACATTCCAATTGAAAATCATTAAAGAAAATAATGGTTTCTATCAGCCTTAGAGGTGTAGATTACAACTCACATTCCTGTGCCATCTTATAATCAAGACTGCATAGGATGTATCTTCATGCGACTCAGTGCATGACAGCTCTAACACAGTTCCGACACCGCCAAAACAACTGCAGGTGTCAGGTAGATAGAATCTATCCCTTCAAGCGTTAGGATTCTGGGAAAGATACATCATCACCACACTATACGACTTATTTTCCTTTTTGGTGTTCTTGGTAGAGCACCTATAAAGATCTTTATAGGGTACATGAAAACACTATCAAACTTGTGATCAAATAAGATTTGACCTTGTGTGCTGCTGCAGGTGGGAGAGCTGGCGGAAGCATTTCTCGCAGTAAGAGCAGTGATAAGGTTTGACACCCAGGTGAATGCGGAGGTGCTGGGCCAGGTAGGATGCGTTGGTGAAAGATTTGGAGCAGTAGGGACACTTGTGCGGCTTGACCTCTGTGTGAGACTTGGAGTGCATCTGCATGTCTGACTTGGAGAAGAAGGTCAGTGGGCACAATTTACACCTGTGCAAACACACACACGAAACACACCGTAAGCAATCAATATGACAGTAAGACATTTGGAGTGAAATCAACATGTAGCAGTCTATAAAAGTGTAATGTGTGCTCATGCCTGTAGCATTTGCCCTCTTTGGGGATGATGGTGTGGCAGGATTGGTCGTTGCCTGAAGCGAGGATTGGGTAAGGCACCACCAACAGAGGGCCACCACTGTTCTCTGCTTTTATCTTCTTACGCCCTCGCCCCTCCATCTTGGGAGGGGGCCCCAGCAGTCCAGCAAGGCCCCCGTTACTTTTGATTTGCTCCCTCCCAGGGCCACTGGCCAAGCTGGAGAGGACATGATGAGGCGAGAGGGCTCCGCCTAGCCGGCTCTGGCTGTTGGAGGTGGGTGTGGTCAGAGTGATGGAGGTGTTATGGTTGCCAGTTCGAGAGGAAAGTGCCAGACCTGGCAAGTCAAGAGGTGAAAATGACTTCCAAACAAGATTTAACAGAACTGTAATGCAAGACTGAATATATACACTATATATACACAAAAGTATGTGGACACCCCTTCAAATTAGTATATTCGGCTATTTCAGCCACACCAGTTGCTGACCGGTGTATAAAAATCGAGCACACAGCCATGCTATCTCCATGGACAAACATTGGCAGTATGTTGGCCTTACTGAAGAGCTCAGTGACTTTCAATGGGGCACCGTCATAGGATGCCACCTTTCCAACAAGTCAGTTCGTCAAATTTCTTCCCTGCTAGAGCTGCCTCTGTCAACTGTAAGTGCTGTTATTGTGAAGTGGAAACGTCTAACAGCAACAACAGCTCAGCCGCGAAGTGGTAAGCTACACAAGCTCACAGAAGGGAACTGCCGAGTGCTGAAGCGCGTATCGCGTAACAATTGTCTGTCCTCGGTTCCAACACTCACTACCGAGTTCCAAACTGCCTGGGAGCTTCATGTAATGGGTTTCCATGGCAGAGAAGCCGCACACAAACCTAAGATCAACAATGCTCAATGCCAAGTGTCGGCTGGAGTGGTGTAAAGCTCGCCGCCATTGGACTCTTGAGCAGGGAAAATGCATTCTCTGGAGTGATGAATCACGCTTCACCATCTGGCAGTCAGATGGACGAATCTGGGTTTGGTGGATGCCAGGAGAATGCTACCTGCCCCAATGCAAAGTGCCAACTGTAAAGTTTGGTGGAGGAGCAATAATGGTCTGGGGCTGTTTTCATGGTTTGAGCTAGGCCCCTTAGTTCCAGTGAAGGGAAAACAACGCGACAGGATAAAATGGCCAAGTTAACAAACAGATCACAGACCATTTGGAATCCCACCGTACCTTCTTCGCTGTGCAATCCGGTTTCCGAGCTGGTCACGGGTGCACCTCAGCCACGCTCAAGGTACTAAACAATATAACCGCCATCCATAAAAGACAGTACTGTGCAGCCGTCTTCATCGACCTGGCCAAGGCTTTTGACTCTGTCAATCACTGCATTCTTATCTGCAGACTCAACAGACTTGGTTTCTCAAATGAATGCCTCGCCTGGTTCACCAACTACTTCTCAGATAGAGTTCAGTGTGTCAAATCGGAGGGCCTGTTGTCCGGACCTCTGGCAGTCTCTATGGGGGTGCCACAGGGTTCAATTCTCGGGCCGACTCTTTTCTCTGTATATATCAATGATGTCGCTCTTGCTGCGGGTGATTCCTTGATCCACCTCTATGCAGACGACACCATTCTGTATACATCTGGCCCTTCTTTGGACACTGTTGACAAACCTCCAAACGAGCTTCAATGCCATACAACACTCCTTCCGTGGCCTCCAACTGCTCTTAAATGCTAGTAAAACTAAATGCATGCTCTTCAACCGATCACTGCCCTCACCCGCCTGCCCGACTAGAATCACTACTCTGGACGGTTCTGACTTAGGTATTTGTAGTTGTCCACATATTCTAAGTGTCTGTCTAAACTGTAAACTCTCCTTCCAAACTCATATTAAGCATCTCCAATCCAAAATTAAATCTAGAATTGGCTTCCTATTTCGCAACAAAGCTTCCTTCAATCAGGCTGCCAAACAGCCGCGTAAGAACTGACTATCCTACCAATCCTCGACTTCGGCGATGTCATTTACAAAATAGCCTCCAACACTCTACCCAGCAAACTGGATGCAGTCTATCACAGTGCCATCCGTTTTGTCACCAAAGCTCCATATCAGCCACCACTGCGACCTGTATGCTCTCGCCAAACCCACTGGCTCCAGGTCATCTATAAGTCTTTGCGAGGTAAAGCTCCGCCTTATCTCAGCTCACTGGTCACCATAACAACACCCACCCGTAGCACACGCTCCAGCAGGTATATCTCACTGGTCATCTCCAAAGCCAACACCCACTTTGGATGCCTTTACTTCCAGTTCTCTGCTGCCAGTGACTGGAACGAATTGCAAAAATTGCTGAAGTTGGAGACTTCTATCTCCCTCACAAATTTTAAGCATCAGCTATCTGAGCAGCTTACCGACCGCTGCAACTGTACACAGCCCATATGTAAATAGCCCATCCAATCTACCTACCTCATCCCCATATTGTTTTTTTACACACCAGTATTTCTACTTGCACATCTATCACTCCAGTGTTAATTTGCTAAATTGAAATTACTTCACTACTATGGCCTAGTTATTGCCTTACCTCCTTACTCCATTTGCACACACTGTATGTAGATTTTTATATTGTGTTATAGACTGTACTTTTGTTTATTCCATGTGTAACACTGTGTTGTTGTTTTTTGTTGCACTGCTTTGCTTTATCCTGGCCAGGTTGCAGTTGTAAATGAGAACTTGTTCTCAACTGGCCGTCCTGGTTAAAAAAAGGTGAAATCAATAAAAAACAATGACATACTAGATGATTCTGTGCTTCCAACTTTGTGGCAACAGTTTGGGGAAGGCTCTTTCTTGTTTCAGCATGGCTGGCCCTCGCTACATATTCGTCGCCAGACCCACTGGCTCCAGGTCATCTACAAGTCCATGCTAGGTAAAGCTCCGCCTTATCTCAGCACACTGGTCACGATGGCAACACCCTTCCGTAGCACGCGCTCCAGCAGGTGTATCTCACTGATCATCCCTAAAGCCAACACCTCATTTGGCCGCCTTTCGTTCCAGTACTCTGCTGCCTGTGACTGGAACGAATTGCAAAAATTGCTGAAGTTGGAGACTTTTATCTCCCTCACCAACTTCAAACATCTGCTATCTGAGCAGCTAACCGATCGCTGCAGCTGTACATAGTCTATTGGTAAATAGCCCACCCATTTTCACCTACCTCATCCCCATACTGTTTTTATTTATTTACTTTTCTGCTCTTTTGCACACCAATATCTCTACCTGTACATGACCATCTGATCATTTATACTCCAGTGTTAATCTGCAAAATTGTAATTATTCGCCTACCTCCTCATGCCTTTTGCACACATTGTATATAGACTCCCCCTTTGTTTTCTACTGTGTTATTGACTTGTTAATTGTTTACTCCATGTGTAACTCTGTGTTGTCTGCTCATACTGCTATGCTTTATCTTGGCCAGGTCGCAGTTGCAAATGAGAACTTGTTCTCAACTAGCCTACCTGGTTAAATAAAGGTGTTCTCAACTAGCCTACCTGGTTAAATAAAGGTGTTCTCAACTAGCCTACCTGGTTAAATAAAGGTGTTCTCAACTAGCCTACCTGGTTAAATAAAGGTGTTCTCAACTGGCCTACCTGGTTAAATAAAGGTGAAATAAAAACTAAAAAAAATAAAAAATGGCAATGCCCCCGTGCACAAAGTGCAGTCCATATGTAACAGTATAACTTTAGACCGTCCCCTCACCCATACCCAGGCGCGAACCCGGGACCCTCTGAACACATCAACAACAGTCACCCACGAAGCATCGTTACCCATCGCTCCACAAAAGCCGCGACCCTTGCAGAGCAAGGGGAAACACTACTTCAAGGTCTCAGAGCAAGTGACGTCACCGATTGAAACGCTATTTAGCGCGCACCACCGCTAACTAAGCTAGCCGTTTCACATCCGTTACACATACAGGAATGGTTTGTCGAGATCAGTGTGGAAGAAACTGACTGGCCTGCACAGAGCCCTGACCTCAACCCCATCGAACACCTTTGGGATGAATTGGAACACTGACTGCGAGCCAGGCCTAATCGCCCAACATCAGTGCCCAACCTCACTAATGCTATTTTGGCTGAATGGAAACAAGTCCCCGCAGAAATGTTCCAACATAATTTGGAAAGCCTTCCCAGAGGAGTGGAGGCTGTTTTATAGCAGCAAAGGGGGACCAACTCCATATTAATGCCCATGATTCTAGAACGTTTGACCAGCAGGTGTCCACATACTTTTTTAATTACGCAGACTTTTTCAGAGAAAATTATTTCTTGACATGTTCCCTTTTAGTTAGTCGCTCAACATAGGAATACTCTTTGTGCCTGCTCCTTGGCTGAAGTACTTTGAAATCACACCGGTAAGCCAAAAGTCATGTCACATTTTGAGAAGCCTGGATTAGTCTACAGGCCAATAGTACGGGATTCTGGAAAAAGGCTGTGGAAGTCAGCCTCTCTTTCCGTGTATGTGCCAGGAGGCACAAATGTCAAAACAATGTCATTACCTGATAGGTGATTCGTTCTAGAGGGTTGGTCAATGATTTGACGCAAATGCCAGTCTTCCCACAATCCTCTTGCTTTTATAGCCGTCTTATCGTCCAGATTCAAATTTACATCACCAAGAATACGTCCTGTTAGAGATGTGCAGAAAATGCACATAATTTACCAGAAATGCTTTTACAGGAAATATAAAGCCTTGGCTCACAAGACTCAATAACAATTTTCCTTATCTATCCATCCATCAAGGATAAAAAAATATAAGTATTACAGTAATTACAAGATACAGTGCCTTGCGAAAGTATTCGGCCCCCTTGAACTTTGCGACCTTTTGCCACATTTCAGGCTTCCGTCCCAGTCTCAGGTCTTTTGCAGACTCCTTCAGGTTTTCTTCCAGAATGGTCCTGTATTTGGCTCCATCCATCTTCCCATCAATTTTAACCATCTTCCCTGTCCCTGCTGAAGAAAAGCAGGCCCAAACCATGATGCTGCCACCACCATGTTTGACAGTGGGGATGGTGTGTTCAGAGTGATGAGCTGTGTTGCTTTTATGCCAAACATAACGTTTTGCATTGTTGCCAAAAAGTTCAATTTTGGTTTCATCTGACCAGAGCACCTTCTTCCACATGTTTGGTGTGTCTCTCAGGTGGCTTGTGGCAAACTTTAAACGACACTTTTTATGGATATCTTTAAGAAATGGCTTTCTTCTTGCCACTCTTCCATAAAGGCCTAATTTGTGCAATATACGACTGATTGTTGTCCTATGGACAGAGTCTCCCACCTCAGCTGTAGATCTCTGCAGTTCATCCAGAGTGATCATGGGCCTCTTGGCTGCATCTCTGATCAGTCTTCTCCTTGTATGAGCTGAAAGTTTAGAGGGACGGCCAGGTCTTGGTAGATTTGCAGTGGTCTGATACTCCTTCCATTTCAATATTATCTCTTGCACAGTGCTCCTTGGGATGTTTAAAGCTTGGGAAATCGTTTTGTATCCTAATCCGGCTTTACACTTCTTCACAACAGTATCTCGGAACTGCCTGGTGTGTTCCTTGTTCTTCATGATGCTCTCTGCGCTTTTAACGGACCTCTGAGACTATCACAGTGCAGGTGCATTTATACGGAGACTTGATTACACACAGGTGGATTGTATTTATCATCATTAGTCATTTAGGTCAACATTGGATCATTCAGAGATCCTCACTGAACTTCTGGAGAGAGTTTGCTGCACTGAAAGTAAAGGGGCTGAATAATTTTGCACGCCCAATTTTTCAGTTTTTGATTTGTTAAAAAAGTTTGAAATATCCAATAAATGTTGTTCCACTTCATGATTGTGTCCCACTTATTGTTGATTCTTCACAAAAAAATACAGTTTTATATCTTTATGTTTGAAGCCTGAAATGTGGCAAAAGGTCGCAAAGTTCAAGGGGGCCGAATACTTTCGCAAGGCACTGTACAATTTACAAAAAGTGATGGGATGTGTGCCAATCATTTGATGAGACAGAGGAAGATGGGAGGGAGAGTGATCGCATGACATTCAGTAGAGATGCATTCTGATGTGAACCACCTCTGAGAATGGGTGAATTTCTTGCACATCACTAACTGAGTGAGGGGTGGTGGTCAATGGTGGTCATTGACAATGGAGTCTGGCCTGGTGAGGTGGGTGCTGTCAGCGTACCTGCGACTGAGCTGGAGGCCGTCCGGGTGTGCAGGGCAATGTCTGGCTGGGACGAGCTGTGGACATGGAGACCTTGTTGCATCTGCTGCAGTTTCTGAACTGACATCTGGACTTGCTGCCCACCTCCTGTCTGTGTAGGATTCCCCAGTCGTTGCTGAGGGGAGGGAACTGTGGAAGGCGGCAGGTGGGGTGGTCTGATCTTCTCAGCCATCAGCTGTTCCTTGATCTTGTTGATCAACACAATATTATCCATCTGACAGCAGGTAGACAACACAGAGACAAGAGAACAGTCAGTTAAATCTCAGACATTCTTATTTTGGAAAATACTGACTGTGACCAAAGTTATCCTACTTATGCTTGTCAGTCAATTTTGGGACTATAATTGATGTTTATGACTGCTACGGCCACATAGGCCGTTCACAACCAGAGAAGTAGATTTTTCGGTTCAGTTCCTCTAACATCTTTGAGGGGGCTTACAATTGTGTTGCTTTGGCTCCCTCCAATGGACTCAAAGGGAAATAACTTGAACAATGTAACCTAAGAACATTTACAATAATTTATGTCCTCTCTTCAGGTGATCTGTAAAAATAGTGTGTACTTTACATGGAAATGTGCATGACAATCAAGCAGGCAAAATACCTCTCATTGCTCATGGGTCTCAATGTTACACTGCCTAGAATAATAATTTAAAATCTTCCCAATCTACTGCCCACTGTCATCTTCTTCTTCATCCTCTTGTACACTAACAATCCTGTTGTTGAATGTTAGAGGGTAAAGTCTACAGTTAGTACTCACCTGCCCAGGCATGGTGGGGGGTGGAGGCCAGAAGTAGGGATTATTAAAACGAGGTTCAGCCATTCTATGAAAAACAAACCAAATAAAAAATGATATTCTGCACAAAAAATTAAATGTTTTTATTGTGCAGTGAAACGTGTGGTTTTACAAGGTCAGTCGTAGTAGTACGGCGCCCCTGGAGCAAATTAGGGCTAAGTGCCTTGCTCAAGGGCACCGACAGATTTTTCACTTTTTCGGCTCGGGTATTCAAACCAGCGACCTTTCGGTTATTGGCCCAACGCTCTAACAGCTAGGCTACCTGCCGCTAAGCTTCCTGTCACTAGACTACCTGCCACTAGCCTGCCGCTAGGATACCTGCCGCTAAGCTACCTGCCACTAGACTACCTGCCACTAGCTTGCAGTTAGGATACCAGCCGCTAGGCTACCTGCCGCTCTACAACAACAGTTTATTCAGCATCATACAATTAACGCAAATGTTTTCAGCATTTATGAGTTCATAAGTTCCAATAGACTTATATAGTTAATACTTGCCATTTAGCCACATGCCAAATACTGAGCTTATGTTTGTAAATGTGTTGTATTCAAGCCTCCCGATTTCAAAGTAAATGGAATTACTTTCTAACTTCCTCCCATTCTCTTCCTTCACCATATCCATGACAAAAGTTTGTTTCCACACGCACTGTAGCTAAGTATAAAACGTCCTCCTCACACTGTTCTGAGTCACAACTTTCTAAAGTTGCCCACAGACAGCTGAAAATTTGCAGAGGATTCAATTCAGCAAGAAATTATTCAAAGAAGAGAAAGCTTGTGAGTCACAGGGATCGTCTCCTAGGAATTACCCAGGAGGCCTTTATTCTCTCTCTGTCAGCTCGTCAGCAGGGTCTTGAACCACCACACTGAATGATGGACATCTCCCCGAAGAAAACACAATCACATAACATGATAGGCTATAGCTTGTTAAGGAACACTTGAAAGCTGCTATCTGAGAAAGCAGAAATGTTTATAAAAATACAGAGACCGTAAGCAGCTCAGAGCTGAACTACTGTCCATCCTCCTCTATGTCAACCAAACCATGGGGTCATCAGCTAGTCTCATGGGAAACAGGATAAGCACTTTGTCTCTCTCCTCCAAATACATCATGAACAGGACATAAATTATATCTCAAATGATGACAGGTCAGCCAAAGAAATGAGTTTGCTTTATGAAAGCCAGCTTATGTGATGGGGGGCCCGAGTCTAGATGGAGTCAGACAGGTTGCATAATATGTTTTTCATACAGTCTTATGAGCTAGTCCAAAAACTATATAGAGACATTTAGGCAGTTTCCTATAACATCTTGTGATTGAAGATAGAATTGCATAAATAGTTGAGGTGTTTGAAAAATATATGGTCTTTCGGTAGCCTACAGTGTCTATGAGAATGTTGATATTTTCACAGGGGACAAAATATCCCTCATCCCCACTTCCTGATGTTCCATTTAGAGTGTATGTCATTGATTTTCATTCCAATATCTCTAAATGCAAAGGTCCAATTTGGAAGTATTTGGGGGAAAGAGCATTGCTTCTCTTTGTCCCATGGTAGAGCCTGCTGCTCACTCATAGCTGTCTGAGATCTGTGGGGGGTCTTTCTTTCCATTGCTTCGTTTTTCAAGCCTTATAATTTTTTCATGACATATTGCGTGATTTGGCACAGACCACCATTCTGATGTCTGACTTAGCAGCGTAGCACAGTCCATTTGCATGAGCCAAAAGAAACAAAAATAATATGTCCAAGCGTATGAACCTAAACCAAGAAAATATTTCCCTAATGATGCCGACGGGTGTCCGTTTCACTTCCTGGAGTTACTGGGCTTCAGCTGAATATAAACTTGAGTTGATTATCTCCACCATATGACAGCTCAGTCTTTGATATGCCATGTTTGACGTTGGTGATGACAACCAGCCATCTTCTCCGGCGACAGAGAGTAGTGTCAAACTATATTAAAGTAGAGAGACCTTTGTCCATTTCAAATACACAAAGTGTAGGGCATCCTGCCTGTTGGTGACTGTATGGGGATTCTTCTCAGCCATTCTTTTGTAAACCATTGGCTCAATGGACATCCAGCCTACAACAGGCATAACTGCTATATTCAACTATCTGATCAGACTGGAAAAAACTATTATTTGCCATGGCTACCCCTTGAAGACTGTATCCTGTTATCATGGTATTACCAACATATTTTGTAACTTGACTTTGTCTAGATCAGTTCCTCTTATGTACAGTATGATGGTTGATCACGTCATTGGACACTAAACTGACTTTCTGAGGTTATTTCAGGGATAACAGGGACATGGTGGAGAACCGAGCCCTGGATCTAATCCAGATGCAAGATCTATAAAAAGTAGTCAGTCCCTAGAATGTCCTGAGGACCTACTGTGTATGCAATCTAATTGGCATTAGCAATACAGTAAGATTTCATCCAATTGATTATTTTAACTATTCCAGGTAACTAAACCTGCAGAGAGGATAGGTGATTACGAGTGTTTTTCAGATGGTAGGTTGCCAATCTGATGTACGATGTTTCTAATTGATACTCAGCTGGAGTAAAATCCAACAGAGGTGGGAACTGTGGGAACCCAGGATCAATGTTGGGAAATGAAACACACTTCACTCCTGTTATTGTCTGAGCCACTTGAAGATATGCCTATCATCAAAGTGTGGAACAACAAAATGTTTAACAACAATGGAGCAAATGTATCCCATGACCTTTTCACATGCAAATATCACTTGATTTATATTATGTATACGTAGTGCTTAATTTGCCACTCAAATAGAGCAATATTACTTTTTCTTTTGTTAGAAGTCTCATAACTAATCATACACACCGTTGTTCAAAAACCCTTTTTCCAGTATGCTATGTTGAAACATTTCAATTGTATTGAGGAAGCAATGTCTTCAATTGAAATATTACAATATTTTGCATTAGTGAAATAGCCACGGTGGATCAGTTTATAAGCTATTTGAGTCATAGCAGAAATGGATGCATGCTGAAAACATCTGGTGAGATTGAGAACCGCCGTCTGAAATAAACGTGTCTATAATAAACCCGCAACACTGATGAAATCAATCTGAATGTATCGTTGTGTGACGCAGTAAAACCGCAAATACTCCTGTTTCGCACTCAACATTTTGTCTATTGCTGTCAAGACAGTCAGATGTACTAAGAAAACTATTCGACCACTGTTGCCTATATAAACGTATAGGGCTGGTCGTGTTTTTAAGGACATTAAAAAGAATAGGCTGCAGGCTATCAATCTTCTGACAATTAGCGGCAAATTAGTAAATAAATCGTGTAACATTAGCCCAACATCACATTTGCAGTAATATAATATAGGCTATTATTTGCTCTATAAATTATTTTCTCAAAACAAAGTGATCTATTATTAGGATATAACAAGGGATGACACATCACTTGAGGATGGTCCAGACTTGTAGACTAAAACAAAAGTTACTTAACTTGTCCTTTATTCTATCGGTAAATCAGCGTTTATTTCCAGATTAAAAAAAGACCTTTAGAACCTAAAATGCAAACACATAAAAACATCCAATAAAGTGCATTTTGACTGCAGAGCAACTCCAATCCCCTTAGCTTGTGCCTCGCTCCAATGCCTCTCCCACATTCTCAGACAGTTTTATTAAAACATTTCAGACAAAAGGAAAACAAAAATGGCAGCCTGTCTTATTTTTGTAAGGTCGGGACGCCATATTCTGCAGATCCCACATTTACAGATCCCACAATTAAAAACGAGACTCGATGCATGCAAATGTGTCATCCGTTTATTTGTATTAAGTGTTCGAATGATTGTTTACTTAGATGTACAGGTTTGAATAGCCCGGCTCGAGGAATAAAAAAAAATAAGACACTTCCCACAACAAAGCATGCATTGCAAAATGCAATGCGTTACGGTAACTGTTCGCTATCCAAATCCACAATTTATTCCCGAAGTAGCAAGCATAACTGCATTTCATCTGGCGAATTATTTTTGCTACATTCATAATAGAACTAGAATGTTGCCATATTCAAAAATGGATTGGTAATACACTAGTATTATTTATTTTTGTAACTTTTTGACGACTGAAATGGTAGCAATAACTGCTTTCAAAATAGCATTGAGGCAGCCGAACGTTTTTAGAATGCCACGCAGAATATAATCGGGAAACAAATGTATACAAACCTGACACCTCGATTGTAGATTTTATTATATTTGATAAAAGGTTATTTTTGCTTGTCTTCAGTCGGAGTTACTTCAGACCTTCCGGGTCGCCATCTGTTCACTTCTGGGTGCTGCAAGCTAGGAATTGCTTTCACTGAAGCGGTCCGTTTTAAGCAGATTTTCAGAAATAGGCCTACAAAAGTACAAATATAGATATGTTAATTTTGAATACTTGCGCGATATAAACGTGGTTCAGCAGATTATGCGTAATTGTAGTGACATAATTGACAAGCCTTTGGTGTGGCATGACTGTACCATAATTTCAAGGCACAGATTTACAGTATGTGATCAGGAGTGGAAAGAAAGAAGCTGCATTTAATGGATACAATTAAACAATTCTCAACAAACAATGCCCATCATGCCCTGAATTCTCGCAGATGTATACATTGTAAATTGTACAGGTCCGCTCTTTGAAGGTACACGTCAGGGGGTTCGCATATCGTATTGGTCTTTGTAACTGGAAAACAAAATCAGTCATTGGAGGTTTCAGGTAGCAAACATCCTCATTGCTTGAAGCTCACGTAGTGTTTTTATTTGATTTTTTATCTCTCATCAATAGGCTACTTCTCAAATTGAAAGGATTTTTCGGATAATGGTTGAAAATGGGGGTCTCTGTTATACTGTTCATGTTACCCCTATAGCACAGAGTAGCCTATTTGGTGTTTTACCCTGAAACAGTAATAATTATACCATGATAATGCATTTTTAAACTGTTGAACAGGCCTACATATATATATATATATATATATATATATATATATATATATATATATATATATATATATATATATATATATATATATATATAAGTATTATACCATGATATTACTATTAGTTTCTGTGCTGTAATCACTTTTTCTGGTCAACCATACATTTATCCATTTTCCATTCCATAAACTCCCTAAAGCTGGTCAACCATACATTTATCCATTTTCCATTCCATAAACTCCCTAAAGCTGGTCAACCATACATTTAGCCATTTTCCATTCCATAAACTCCCTAAAGCTGGTCAACCATACATTTAGCCATTTTCCATTCCATAAACTCCCTAAAGCGGGTCAACCATACATTTAGCCATTTTCCATTCCATAAACTCCCTAAAGCGGGTCAACCATACATTTAGCCATTTTCCATTCCATAAACTCCCTAAAGCTGGTCAACCATACATTTAGCCATTTTCCATTACATAAACTCCCTGAAGCTGGTCAACCATACATTTAGCCATTTTCCATTACTTAAACTCCCTAAAGCTGGTCAACCATACATTTAGCCATTTTCCATTCCATAAACTCCCTAAAGCTGGTCAACCATACATTTAGCCATTTTCCATTCCATAAACTCCCTAAAGCGGGTCAACCATACATTTAGCCATTTTCCATTCCATAAACTCCCTAAAGCGGGTCAACCATACATTTAGCCATTTTCCATTCCATAAACTCCCTAAAGCTGGTCAACCATACATTTAGCCATTTTCCATTCCATAAACTCCCTAAAGCTGGTCAACCATACATTTAGCCATTTTCCATTACATAAACTCCCTGAAGCTGGTCAACCATACATTTAGCCATTTTCCATTCCATAAACTCCCTAAAGCTGGTCAACCATACATTTAGCCATTTTCCATTCCATAAACTCCCTAAAGCTGGTCAACCATACATTTAGCCATTTTCCATTCCATAAACTCCCTAAAGCTGGTCAACCATACATTTAGCCATTTTCCATTACTTAAACTCCCTAAAGCTGGTCAACCATACATTTAGCCATTTTCCATTCCATAAACTCCCTAAAGCTGGTCAACCATACATTTAGCCATTTTCCATTACTTAAACTCCCTAAAGCTGGTCAACCATACATTTAGCCATTTTCCATTACCTAAACTCCCTAAAGCTGGTTAAGCACAATATATGGTAGACAAACTCTTAAAACTATGTTTTCCAACTAACAATGGGGGCTGCAGACATGTAGGGTAACTTGAGTCCTCTGTGCATGCTTCAGTAAGAGATGGCAGCACTGCACTATTAGATACTCTTATCTGAGTGATGAACTTCTGATACAGACAGTAGCCTACTATCAATGGCAATGTTGCCCAACAACAAGCTGTCATTTCCCAACAGAACACATCCATCTATAAAGGACACCCATGGTGCCAGTTGACACTAGACAAACAGATGCAGAGACACACAAACACACACACAGATACACAGAAATAAAGACCCCCGCATTACAAAAGTTGTCAAACTGGTTTCCCTGTTGTCTGTGCAAACATTGCCACACCCTCTAAAATGTACACATGCCCCCAAATTTACCCAGGCCAGATGAGAAGAGAGTGCCTGAAAACATCCCACGGGGGTGGGGTGAGGGGAGGTGTACAGGAAGGATGAGAGCTGTTTGGCTCACACCGACGTGCTGTGCTGCTGGAGGCTCTTGTGTGCACAGGTAAGACGCTAACTCCAACTTCACAACTATTTAACATAAACTCACTCCTTGATTGAAATGGTCTCATTGTCCAACCACCTCTATGCAATGCCGTGGGCTGTAAATTAGATCTGTTCTGTTGTTATCAGGATTTACAGGAGGGCGGTGGAGGCTTGAGTGTTAGTTTGCATGAAGACAGAAACTGGCAGTGAAGCATAACTCCAAAGAAGTCAGACATGAGAGAGGAGTGCCAGTTTGTGTGCAAGAGTTCTCATGACATTTGCATGGTGGATGATAATGCTTTAAGTTTGTTATGTTTCTCAAAAGTTGAAAGGCTAACAAAATACCCCAAAAATCATACACTGATCTAATTTCTCTCTATTGACATTTCAGTGACTAAAAACAGTAACGTGGCTGAGAAGGCAATTGTCCAATATGTACATAAAGAGATATAATGATAAACATAATTTAGATATATTACTATCTTAAAAGTATTGCTTGCATAATACAGCATATCTGCTACAGTATTTCACATGATGGGCCTTGAGTTCGTTTAAGGGCCCAGTGCAGTCAAAATTCAAATTTCCTGTGTTTTGTATCATATTGTAGAACAGCTGATGTAACACAATGTAACACTGTAAAAGTGTGAAACAATGGATTAGTATTATTTTTTGATAGTTACTCGTTGTAATCAGCAGGTTTTGCATGGGTTGAGTTTTGGCTTGCCTGGTTGCATCACCAGGCAGTATCAGTTTTAATAGACCAAAAACAAAGAAAGTTCCAAAACTATGCCAATAAAAGCTAGTTTTCAGTTTTCCTCTACCCTCCCCTCGAAACTGCCGTGCAGCCTCCCCGGGACTGCGGCGCAGAAATATTAGCCGACAGACAGAAGCTCGAGATTGAACTTCATTCATTCTTCATTCATTCTTTCTAGAGCAGTGGTCACCAACCGGTCGATCGCGATCCACTGGTGATCTCGAAGGCATTCCTAGTCGATCGCCAAACATTTCTGTAAAAAACCCAACGATAAAGCATTGTGTTACTATTTATTTGTATTCGTTTCGGGCTGTTTGCGGTAGGTGCACCCGATTCAGCTGCGCTGCACGCCGGGTAGACGAACTGTTGACATTTTGAACCGTTTAATGTGTCTGAAGGTATAAAAATGCCTTCCCGGCGAGCCCACAGAGCAAATCAAGTGCACTATAAGGTTACCGATGGCCAATCGCATTGCTCAGACGACTGTGCCTGCAGTAACGTAGCAGGCAACATACCGAAACAAAACAAACTATTCAAGAGATTTTGTTGTAGTAAGAACGCATCGGAGTATGATTCTATTGTATGGACACCAGTGGAGGCTGCTGAGGGGAGGACGGCTCATAATAATGGCTGGAACGTAGCAAATGGAATTTGCATCAAACACGTATTTGATACCATTCCACCAACTCTGCTCCAGCCATTACCACGAGCCCATCCTTCCCAGTTAAGGTGCCACCAACCTCCTGTGATTGACACACTAATCAGCCCAATCAGCCCAGTATTTTGAGACAGGCTTGAATAAGCTTAATAGCCAACAGGCAGAGGGTAGCATAATTTGTCTGATTCTCAGTAACAATGGTATGTGAATAATAATGGATTTAATTTTGTAAAGTGGTTTCTTGCATCAAACAACACAACATTTTCAGTCAAGTGGATAAACAGGTTAATGTCAAGCCCTGCATGTTTTTTTTTCTCTCTCAAAAGTCTCATGGAATGTACAGGAGGCATACATTGAACACCACACATTGGCTGCTACTGTAGGCTGAATGATAGAACAGCCTCTGTATGTCCATATTAAAATGTTATGGGATGTATTTTCTCCATTGTTTTTGATGGTAGGCCACTCTGGTAGGCCTACTACATTATGATCAAATAGCCACAGTAGCCTACATGGCCACTGTTAAAACTGTAAGTTACATGTTCACAATGTTCAAGTTCGCGCTCAGCAGACCACAACATTTGCCCAGTTATAAAAATTTAGAGGGAAAATTGCACCTAGCTAAATTCTTGCTTGAGAAATAGTTTTTTGCTAAAAAAAAAGTTTATTTTTGACCATTTTAATGGAAAACTAACTTAAGTACTAAATTGTTACCCAGATATGATTTAATATTGAGATAAAAACAGCTGCAATCAGTTAAAGCTTGGTCGCAAATGGTTCTTCCAAATGGACAATGACCCCAAGCATACTTCCAAAGTTGTGGCAAAATGGCTTAAGGACAACATAGTCAAGGTATTGGAGTGGCCATCACAAAGCCCTGACCTCAATCCCATAGAACATTTGTGGGCAGAACTGAAAAAGCGTGTGGGAGCAAGGCCTACAAACCTGACTCGGTTACATCAGCTCTCAGGAGGAATGGGCCAAAATTTCCCCCAACTTATTGTGGGAAGTGTCGTGTCTTTGGCTATGCCGGATTAAGTGATATGACATGCTATTCTATAAAATAATTTATCCGTAATTAATATTACCTGTGTCACGTTCTGACCTTTATTTCCTTTGTTTTGTATTTATTTAGCATGGTCAGGGCGTGAGTTGGGTGGGCAGTCTATGTTTGATTTTCTATGATTTGGGGATTTCTATGTTTCGGCCTAGTATGGTTCTCAATCAGAGGCAGGTGTCATTAGTTGTCTCTGATTGAGAATCATACTTAGGTATCCTGGGTTGCACTGTTTGTTTGTGGGTGATTGTCTATGTGGATTGCTTGTTTCAGCACAGTTCGCATTAGCTTCACGGTTGTTATTTCGTTTATTGTTTTTGTATAGTGTTTCAGTGTTCAGTGTTTTCTTTATTAAAATTCATGATGAGCACATACTACGCCGCATTTTGGTCCTCCGATCCATCTCGCCTCTCCTCTTCAGATGAAGAGGAGGACGCCCGTGACAACCTGATTGAGCTAATAATGTAAATGTAATTAACTAGAGAGTCAGGGCACCATGAAATAATATTTATAGAGCTGTTATCTTCCGAATAAACTCTTAAAGACCTAGTAATATTTTACATCAATAGCAGTCAATATTAATCATCTTCTTAATTCAGTCTCATCTGAAAGTTATAAATTCTTAGTTATCTTTACGAACCTGGCTCACAAGTTGAATCAGCAATACAAAATTGGGTTTAATTATGTATTTACTAAATACCTAACTAATCACACAGAATTACACATACACATAATTAAATCATAACTTGATTACAAATTACGGCATAAAGGAAAATTGTCCCTAGCAGGCGGAACAGAAATGACAGCTTGTTACACAAAAGAAAAGGGGCTGGGTTTGAGTGAAAGAGCAGGAAGACTGAGGAACAAAGGGAAGAAGCTGTGCTATCGTAAATACAGTATCTTATGCATTCTAAATTACTGCCCATTTGGAAAAGGAAAATACAATAAATGTTTACTCTGAGCTGCGCTTCGGTAGGTTGGTGGTAGATGGAAGGCCGTGTTGCCCAACCGAGTCCTTTGAAAAATGTATCTGCTGGTAAATTGGATACGTTGTAGTAACGTCGTTGTGTGGTGGATGGGCTACTCTGTCTGTTCCTTCCTAACCTGCGTTTGCAGCTGCGGTTGCTAACTCAATGGCAAGGAGGTATCACTTCTGTAGTGAATAAGAGTTCAAAGTTCATATCATTCGCAACCAAAGCTCATGCTGATGTTGGCTTCGTTCTATAGTTATTACCTGAACCATTCTGACATCGGACCGTCGTCCTCACGTCCTCGGAACAGGAGGTTACATTGTCGTCAAGGGCTTATATAGGAAGGGAGAGGAGGGCGTGTTTGAAAAGTTTTATAGCCCATGTCCTTTCACAGGGGCGGGCCACTGATTGAGCAAAGCCCTATCTTATGAAAACCCAAATCTCACATTTTAGAAGCTAAAATCACATTTCATCCCATCACGAATAATTATATTCAAACATATAAATTGAACAACAGAGACTTTCCATGGTAGAGTTTATGTCATCTTATCATTGATGAGAATGTCTCAGATGACAACCGAATTGACATCATATTCATTAAGTACCACTGCACATTGGTCGGATTACCAGAATATTGTTCATTTCCCCCCACCTACTGATGTTCCCAGAATCTCTATGTTAACCAAGGGTTTGCAAATGTAACATCAGTAGGGTAGAGAGAGGAAAAAGGGGGAAAGAGGTATTTATGACTGTCATAAACCTATCCCTAGGCCAACGTCATGACAGAAGCTTGTGGAAGGCTACCCAAAACATTTGACCCAAGTGTATGTAAACTTCTGACCCACTGGAAATGTGCTGAAGGAAATAAAAGTTGAAATAAATAATTCTCTCAACTATTATTCTGACATTTCACATTCTTAAAATAAAGTGGTGATCCTAACTGACCTAAAACAGGGATTTTTTTTTTACTAGGATTAAATGTCAGGAATTGTGAAAAACTGAGTTTAAACGTATTTGGCTAAGGTGTATGTAAACTTCCGACTTCAACAGTATGTTCCAAGGGGAAGAGCCAGAGTAATAATCCATTCATAATCCAATAATGGTTTTTAATATAGTCCTCTGTCTGTGTTGTTTTGTTTTAGTCATGGATGGTGTGTTAGAGGGAGCAGCTGTGGTGTGTGTGTGTAAACTGGCCTGCAGTCTTCTCTTCCTGCCCATGGTCACTGCTTCTCTCAGTGCAGTCAGCTTCTGCTGCAACTGCCTGCTGCTCTTCACAGACCTCGTAGTCACAAGTAAGTGTCCATCTCTAACCCTATTTTTGCTGTGTACATCAGAGCTACAACTACCTGTTACTCCTTGCAATAGGAATTTCCAGTTGAACAAAAAGGAGAGCAGACTTTGTGTCAATCAAAAATCAATAGGTCGTTCCATGAATAGAGTACATTTTGTGTCCCTTTGATATTTTTTATTTGATTTATTTTGTAAAATTACACCCCCTTTTCTCCGTGGTATCCAATTGTTAGTAGTTACTATCTTGTCTCATCGCTACAACTCCCGTACGGGCTCGGAAGAGACGAAGGTCGAAAGCCATGCGTCCTCCGAAACACAACCCAACCAAGCCGCACTGCTTCTTAACACAGCACGCATCCAACCCGGAAGCCAGCCGCACCAATGCGCCGGAGGAAACACTGTGCACCTGGCGACCTGGTTAGCGTAATATTAAATATTAACAAAAACTTTCTAGAATCAGCATTTTGACATGCCCCTCATGTGTTTCTGACTTCTAGAAAGGTTTTAACCCACTTAACGCCAAAATGTCAAAGTTTTCACTATCATTGTAAAGCCCTAGTTTGCTTTTACGAAGTAATTTATAAAGATCTTTATTTTTTTCAACCTTTATTTAACTAGGCAAGTCAGTTAATTAAGAACAGATTCTTATTTACAATGACAGCCTACACCGGCCAAACCCAGATGACGCTTTGCCAAATGTGCGCTGCCCTATGGGACTCCCAATCACGGCTGGTTGTGATACAGCCTGGATGTGAGAACTGATACATTTATGGCCCTCATTCGAACGTCAACTCTTGTTTTAATATGGTGAAGTTGTTATTTTAAAAAATATTGTTTTTAAAGAAACATTGATCAGATAGTGTTAAAGCAGGTGAACTGGTTCTTTTCTTTTTGGCCATTTTCTGGTGTTTTCTGGTGGAAAACTGAGTGGGTTGAACATAACACGTCAACCCTGTTACCCATAGATAGATGTAACAGTGTAACTTTAGACCGTCCCCTCGCCCATACCCGGTCGCGAACCAGTCACCCTCAAATCATTGTTACCCATCGCTCCACAAAAGCCACGGCCATTGCAGAGCAAGAGGAACCACTACTTCAAGGTCTCAGAGCAAGTGACGTCACCGATTGAAACGCTATTTAGCGCGCACCACCGCTAACTAAGCTAGCCGTTTCACATCCGTTACATAGACATGCTAGAAATATTTTAATAATATTTTTTTTTTGTGAAGCTTGCATTCAATTTCCCCACATCTGTTGCACACAACAAGCTTAAATTCTCCCTGTCAAGGGGATTTATGGCTGATTTAAGATGAACACCAAGCCGGTATATTACAAGTTGCAACAGGGAACAGAAGCACCCTGCGTACCCAGCACAGAAGCACCCTGCGTACCCAGCAGAAGCACCCTGCGTACCCAGCACAGAAGCACCCTGCGTACCCAGCAGAAGCACCCTGCGTACCCAGCACAGAAGCACCCTGCGTACTCAGCACAGAAGCACCCTGCGTACTCAGCACAGAAGCACCCTGCGTACCCAGCAGAGAAGCACCCTGCGTACTCAGCACAGAAGCACCCTGCATACTCAGCACAGAAGCCCCCTGTGTACCCGGGACAGAAGCCCCCTGCGTACTCAGCACAGAAGCCCCCTGCGTACTCAGCACAGAAGCACCCTACGTACCCAGCACAGAAGCACCCTGCGTACCCAGTACAGAAGCACCCTGCATACTCAGCACAGAAGCACCCTGCGTACCCAGCACAGAAGCACCCTGCGTACCCAGCACAGAAGCAGAGAAAATGCCATTGGAAACAGGCACTTTGTAGGAAGTCAAAAGAAAAGGCAGTGAGTGACCTTGTCCGTTGTTACAGAATCACACAGTGTTCACAGGATGTCATCAATACAATACAACAGTGAATAATCAGGGTCCTCTGTTCTCTGTACATCCAGTCTGGTATCAACTACTATCAACAGATATGAGAATAATCCATAAGCTTCAGGATGAAGTCTAGTGGCCATCAACCAGCACCTTGAGTGTCACAAACACTGGAAGTCATGTATTACAGAAAGGGCAAATATATTAACATGCTAAACATTCTGTTAATCACTCTAAACTAAATATGAACTTTTGTGATCTTACATTTCCCCATTACACTCCTATAGTGTCATGTGTGACTCAGTTGGTAGAGCATGGTACTTGCAACGCCAGGGTCGTGGATTCAATTCCCACAGGGGATCAGTATGAAAAAGTATGAAAATGTATGCACTCACTACTGTTAGTTGCTCTGGATAAGAGTGTCTGCTAAATTACTTAAATGTAAAATATCTATAGGCTATTTCAGTGTCCTAATGCTGCCAGTCCCATCCTCCACATTTCTCCATTTGATTGATTGATCTTTGTTGTCCCTCAGCCTTCCTGGTTGTACTCTGGTTTACAGAGCCCTGGCTACCTCAATTTTCCATGTCCGCTGATGTCATCGCCCTGCGCTTCCTGCTCTTCCTCAGCTACATCTACTGGGCAGTGCTGCTGATGACCACACCTCTGGTTGCTGTGGAGACGGCCATGAGGTTGCAGTGGCCCCAAGTGTGTGGTGGCGGAGCAGTGGACGGAGACGTTGACAAACAGAGTAAAAATCCTGCACCTCACGGCGGTGTGACACTGGAGGTAGAGAACGGGCAGAGCTGGGACACAGACACCCAGAGAGGAGGGAGAGAGGACCAGGACCAGGGAAGTTGTCTGTCCCACATCATTGGCTTCTTCTGCTGTCTGCTGGTGTGGGCTGTCTGTGGCATCTGTGGGGGTCAGGGCTGGAGACTGGAGGTGCTGTGGGTGGAGGTCTGCCTGGAGAGGACCAGCTCCCTCACTCTGTGTCTCCCTAGCCTCCCCAACACCGTCCTGCTTGCTCTGGGTGAGCCCAGCTGGGGCCTGGCCACTGTGACCTTGGCTCTCCTGCTGGTGCTGACGGTGGGCTGGGGCTTTCTCAGAAGACACCTGGCCCACACAGAGACGGACCCACACACACCCACAACCACACAGACACACAAGGAGGAACATGGTACTGACATTCAACTGCCCGTTCAAACACTTCCTGCACCACGCAAGGCTATGAAACCTGTGATGTCAGTGGCGTCAGCCCCACGGTTTGTTGACACAGAGACAACATGGTCCAGATGCTCCGTTCACAGCCCATGTTCTGGGAACAACATGCAGCTGTCACTGGGTCACCATGTCCTCTTATCCCTGGAGGTTTTGTCAGCAGACAGACTAGAGGGACACAAAGAGAAAAAAGGACTAGGAGACATACCTCTCACTGGTATTGTGGAGGAACACACAGACAGGAGCCAGCATGGGCTCGGGCGATTTCCCTGCCTGGGGGTGAATATAATGACAGGGTTAATGTGTCTGCTCACTGTCTGTGTGTTACCTCTAAACCTCAGTGTGAACATCCTATTAATCAGGCACACAGAGACAATGCTGCAGTGGAGTTTGAAGATCTTAATGTAGTTGATAATGTAAATTCAATCATTAAGGAGGTCTGAAAGGCTTGCTCACTTTATCTTCATCCACTAAGCATAATATATCATATTGTTTCTTCTCTATGGGATAGTTGGTAGCTATTTTCAAACAATTTTCTCCCAGCAGGAGGGTCTCGATGCCAGTTGATGCCCCCCCCCCCCCCCCCCCCACAGGGATGGCAACCTGCCATCATATCATCTGGCGAGACTATCCCCAAAACAATTTTAACACATTTTCATATTGCACTTGGTCTCTGTTGTTCATTCAGTTAGCCTGTCCTCGATTGAACTGGCTGCACCCAAAGAAGCTAAACAGAGGGGTCTCTCAGTCAACGTAACATTGACATAAAGTCAGTGTACTGGACAATAAACCTGGATGGTGATAGTGTTAGATAATGAGGTGTGGCTTGGGAATGGCAAAGGGGGGTGCAACTCAATATTATATACATTGACTGAATATACACAGAGTATTCCACACATTATTTCATAGTTTTGGATTGACTGACCTTCATGTCTTAAAGTAATGATGAACTGTGGTTTCTCTTTGCTTATTTGAGCTGTTCTTGCCATAATGTGGACTTGGTCTTTTACCAAATAGGTCTATCTTCTGTATACCAACCCTACCTTGTCACAACACAACTGATTGGCACAAACACATTAAGAAATTCCACAAATGAACTTTTAACAAGGCACACCTGTTAATTGAAATGCATTCCAGGTGACTACCTCATGAAGCTGGTTGAGAGAATGCCAAGAGTGTGCAAAGCTGTCATCAAGGCAGGGTGGCTACTTTGAAGAATCTACAATGTAGAAAATAGTACAAACAAAGAAAAACCCTCGAATGAGTAGGCGTGTCCAAACTTTTGACTGCTACTGTGTAATGTAATACATAAATATATAACTATTATACTGTATATGTACTTGTGAGTGTGTGTGGCTCTGACATACTGTGAAGAACAGAGGAGCTACTGTTAACACAGAGCAGTTTGACTCAAGAATTCAGTGATTCTTTTAATTTCTACACTAGCCGAACAGAATATCAATACTGTGTCATAAATGACGTATTGAAATGAATGTCAAATCAAAAAGCTTATATGGACAAGAAGTTCACAGAATGAAGTAAGGTATTACAGGTGGGCAATGCAGCTTTCATTTGACAGTACGCCAACTTCCAAGTTAGTGTGGAAATGCACAACACTGCTATTAGGGATGTTATTGACATATACTTCTCTGGGTGGTTCATTCTCAATACACTGCTTTCTCAAATGTTCCCCTCTAAGGCAGAATCACTCCCACGAAAAACATCTCACACAACCATTGCTGCTGTAAAACGACTGAAAATGCCCTTCAGAGGCTACGTTTATTCCAATAATCATCTGAATAATTAGCTTCTGTTCACTGTGCCTTTGTTCAAACTATGAGAGCATGCTAATTACGCTCAACAAAATGTTATCATTGTGAGCAGAGTTCCATTCGTCATCTTTCTCAAGGTCACTGTGTTTACTTGTATTCATGTACTCCCTGATCTAAACTCTGGCCAACACTATCTGGTCTACTAATAATGTCTGTGGCATAATTCGATTTTGAGTGAAGGTGCTCTCTCCAGCTCAGAGTCACTACAGTTATGGTACCTGTGAGAGAACAGCCCAACCTTACCCTTCGCTCCCCATTCCTTAGTAGGGGACAGTGACACCACGTTACCTATATGGTGAGGGTTTCATAACGAGGATCTCCCCATGGGAAAATACTTTTCAGTTTAAATGGACAACTTCCCCTGATGTGAAGTTAGATTCATTACAGGAGTGTAACTGTAGATGAAAATGCTACGGAGATATCCTGGTGGTCTGACTGACATGAACAAAGGCTCTCTGTTGTTGACTGCTCCGTTGCCAGGTCCACAGTTCCCCTGTAATGATGCAACTGGTATCAATCTGCCCCAAAATAGCATGAATAATTATGCATGAGGCCATCAAACTAGCAGCAGCTCTGCCATCATAAAGTGGCCTCCAACAACAGCAATGATGTTAAATATCTGGCTAACCGTGGCTTCTTATTTCCTACATTCACTTTAAACAGTTTCATAAAAATGATAAATCAAATCTCCCCCTTTTTTTTTTTAGAAGGCATTCTGAGATCTCCAGGCGTTCTCCCCAGATACAGGGGACAGACAGCAGACAGGGAGACAGTGCGTGAGGGATAATTCAAGGCAGACAACACAGTAAGGCTCTTCCGTGCGGTGAGGTTGTATGATGTTCAGATTACAGTGTGATCCATCACGGGGTTACTCGCAGATTTCTATTCATCTAGTTGAGAAATGCCTCAGCACGTGAATGAGAGGAACAGTGAACAAAGTGAGTCTCTGGCTTGCCGTGTCGGGGAGGCTTTCACAGGGCTGGGAGTTGGTTCATCTCAGCTGAAATATGCACCTTGACACAGAATGTATGCTAACAAGCTTGCACAGGCAACTTCTCTCATACTGATATCTTGTAGCTGCTCTCGAATGGAGTTCTGTTAGGCATTCTGTGTAAGCATTTCACTTGCATATTGTCAAAGGACTCAACAATGTATTAGAGCTTCATGTTAATGTACCAGTATGTGTGTCAGCGTGTTTCTAAAGGACAAAGTCAATGAGACATTGGTTTTACCTGTCTTTAATTGTACATGAAAACATTTGTTATGGACCTCTAGCAGCAGATGCACACCAGAGTATGTTTGCACAACAATGGGTGCACAGCGGCCATCATCCAAAAGACACAATCCTCATTAAAAAGTGTTCATATAAATGGTCATTATTATGACCCCCACCAGTTACCCACCACCAACCCACAATAATCATCTCCTGCTTGGTGTCCATATCACAGGACAGCAGTCTTGCTTCAAATATGGTTCTGCATCATACTGTACTCTTCAGAACATACCAACAAAGTAGTGAACTGCCCCAGTTCTTCAAAGTGAACAAACACACGAGGCGGGGGGACAGATGTGATATTTTATCACCTCACAGACGAGGCCAGAACATACATTTTCCACCAACATGCACACACACTGTACAGCACTTTGAGATATCAGCTGATGTACGAAGGGCTATATAAATACATTTGATTTACTAACATACAGACAAACACACGCACTCACCCCCCTGGCTCTCTCCGTGCTGGACTTTGTATAATACAAAAGCTCGTCCCTTAACAATCTACAGGACTGGCCTTAAATCAGGGCACTTGAGGCATATGGGGCAGGAGCCAACATGAACTGAGCCTCAAAACATATCAGTGTATTCTGTTTACGCTGCAACAGCCTTATAGAACTAAATGGATGTTAAAAGAATACCAACAGACCAGGGCAGTATAATAATGTACTGTAATATTCTTCTCCTTGGCCATTTGTATATCCTTAAAGTCATTAACTATTTAGACAATCTATAAATATATTAAAAACCATTGTATCCATAGCATTTACTAGTTTCAACATATTTGAAGAAAAAAATGAAAGAGACAGAATGACTGATTAAAAACATTCTAGAGCTCATTAATTGCAGCGTCATGCTGCTCGAGTCGTAAGTGGTCTCTGCCCCATAGGCTAAGTGTAAATCAGCAGATGTCAAGATTCATTTATTGATATTGACCTCTGACACCTACAATGCCATGACGAGATGTCATGGAAGGGAGGAGGCAGGGAGATGGAATCAGGAATGTACGAGTGTTAACACTAAGTGAATAAATAACCACAGGTACAGCTGGAGTAGAGCACTAGCGTGCTGGAGGTGAATAAACCAAACAGACTCGCTGGGGAAAGGAGGGAGCGGTGAGGACAGCAAACACTACTACAGTGACGATCACTAGACCACACGGAACATGATTCTGCCGTTCCAGCACGTCTTGGACTGACTGACATTGTCAACGATGGAAAAGTGCACGTGTGACCCGAGGGAAAATAATCAAGAGCTGCGACATCATTTTCATCAGTAAAGGGTACAGGTACATGGAGGGACATGGAACAGCACTCACTGCCACCACGACGGGCGTTCACTCACAACTGCTATGCCAAAGAAAAAGGACCATAGGGGTGTCAGAGCCCTTGGGCTTGTGCAAGGTGGTCCTCAGACAGCAACAGCACACAGAGATCCCCCACTAAACCATTGTGGGATGACATTATGCAGACAGTCTCTCCTTACACCAGTGAAGAAGCTAACCAGGGCTCAGTTGGAGCGATGCTGCTGGAGCAGCGTTCCAATAGTCTTTCCCAGGTGAGAATAGTGAGGACCCACACCGACAGGCAAAAAGAGGAGACACAAACTTCCTGTCACCCGCAAACCAGACAGAAAAACATTCCATAGTCATACACCCTGTTCTTTTTCTCATATTCCTTCATTTTAAAACTAGTTGTCTTTAGGATCGTAGTTATATCATCATCATCCTATTGTCAGGTTAGGGTTGAGGTGAGTGATCTGATCTGTCTAGTGACACTGTCTGTAGCTCTTATAGACGCACGGTGTTGATTCTCAGCGGCTGGACATTCTTGCCGTTGGCGTGGCTCTGCCCGGGGCTGAAGTAGGGGCAGAGCTTGGCCGGGAAAGTCTTCTCCCTGTAGGTGTACAGCCAGGACATGTCATCAGCATTGTAGAACACCAGCAGACCCTTGGGGTAGTCCAGGTACACGCCCACCTTCTCCAGCTTGCTCTTGACGTTGAGGCGGGTCCAGGGCTCGGTGCAGGCGCTGTACTGGTTGCCGTCGTGCATGACAATGCAGTAGAAGCCACGGCTGGGCTGGATCTGGATGCTGCCCTTGCGGCTGACCGTCTCGTTGGCCACGCCGATCATCCACTGGGTCTTCTCTGACACCATCACCTCCCAGTAGTGCACCCCGGAGCCGAAGCCCTCGGCCCCCAGCACAGACACCTCCACGTCGAAGCGTCGCGGGGAGTCCTGCAGCGGCTGGGGGTGCAGGTTACCATAGGCTACAATGGTGCAGTCATCTGATAGGATGAGTCTCTGGTGGGCTGTGACGGGGTCTAAGGTCAAAGCTGCTGGCACTACGGAGAGAGAGAAGGGACACATTATGTATGGAGATACAGGGTTAATGTGGAGACACACCAGAGACAAGCAGACAGGGCTAGCCCAGATAAAGACAGTTACAGGATACAGATAAAGACATCTTCTTGAAATACTGTTTGCCAAGAGAAACACGTATAAAATGTTATGAGGACACTCCCTCTCTGACAGACACTAGCTCCAGAACTGCTGTGCTATGGGGACACTCCCTCTCTGACAGACACTAGCTCCAGAACTGCTGTGTTATGGGGACACTCCCTCTCTGACAGACACTAGCTCCAGAACTGCTGTGTTATGGGGACACTCCCTCTCTGACAGACACTAGCTCCAGAACTGCTGTGTTATGGGGACACTCCCTCTCTGACAGACACTAGCTCCAGAACTGCTGTGTTATGAGGACACTCCCTCTCTGACAGACACTAGCTCCAGAACTGCTGTGTTATGAGGACACTCCCTCTCTGACAGACACTAGCTCCAGAACTGCTGTGTCATTTGGTGCACTCCATTTTCACTATCAACACTGTACTGTCTGAGTTCTATGCTGAGGCAGTGAAAATATCCTGGCATCCCATTTCAGCCAGTCCCTAAACTGGAGAGGGGTCCTGACGTCAAGTGCATACAAATTGATCTCCAAAACATTATATTTAAAAAGTGATACACCAGATGGATGGGAGAGGACCAAGGACATTCTGTTTGGAGGGAGGAACTGAGCTGTGTCAATGGCACAGTCTCTGTCTGCAGTGGTCACTATAGGTTGACTAGCTTCAAGCTGGTGTTTCTGCTCTAGCAAAAATGAGCTGATGCAGCTGAAGGACCCTATCAGGAACATAATAAGGGACTGTCAATGGTGTTGGGATGACTCATGAGTAGCCTAATCTCTTGTAATACACCCTACATCTACTGTTATCATATTTCAGGTAATGAAGAAATCATGAAGAAGTATTTACAGCCGCCATGTTTGGGACTGTTGGTTCACACACTGACAATGCTAAAAACTGAAAATCCCCTGTAATTCTCACAAAAACCACAAAATGTGACAGATTTCTCAACAATTTCTCTGGCTGCCATTAGTCTCGATCAACTACAAATTTCCTGTTTCATACATTTTTTGGGTCATTTAGATCCAATGATTATTATTATTTTTATATACATGAAGGGAAACCTTAAGATAAATCATCCACTTGTTTCGAGAGAAACATCTGATCATTTATCACTCCAGTGTTATTCTGCAAAATTGTAATTATTCGCCTACCTCCTCATGCCTTTTGCACACAATGTATATAGACTCCCCTTTTTTTCTACTGTGTTATTGACTTGTTAATTGTTTACTCCATGTGTAACTCTGTGTTGTCTGTTCACACTGCTATGCTTTATCTTGGCCAGGTCGCAGTTGCAAATGAGAACTTGTTCTCAACTAGCCTACCTGGTTAAATAAAGGTGTTCTCAACTGGCCTACCTGGTTAAATAAAGGTGAAATAAAAATATAAAAAAATATTGATTGTTTTTGAGTAAAGTAGTAATATGTTAGGTTAGTATGTTGGGAGATGGGCATCTCGCCCCTTTATGATTGATCATTTGTTTCTAGCTGTAATTTTGGCACTGGCTAGCCCAGTTAGCTAACTAGCAACCTCACTAACCGAAAGTCTGAGGTGAAATAAATGCTTACCAGCTCGTTGGCATAAGCCAATGTCTGCTAGCATAGCTAGCTAACCCCCAGTTAGCAGGGTTAGGGGTAAAAGTTAAAATAAGGGCCAGGGTTAGACTGGCAGGCATAGACTGGTTTTGTGGTTTCATGAAGCAGCACACAGAATTATCCATTCATATCCCACAACATCAACCTCTGCCACATCCACCACCACAAAGCCTACCCAGCACCCACAGGTCTCCGGTGACCTTGCTCTGAACGTCAGCACTCATTTTAGGAAATAGAAAGTAGCATATAGTGTGATTAGAAATAAGTGTTTATTGAACCAATACTCATGAGTTGTTTACTTGTTTAAAGTACTAGTTCTACAACAACAAACAGCAGCAAAGGTCATTTGGGGTTGTCCCCCAGGCCAAGGATACAGGAGGCCAGGCCTAGGCAAAGAAAGGCTGAGTCGGCTATAGTCCTGGAGGACAAGTCAAAAAACTAAGAGAGAAGGAAGAAAGCAAAGGGAGAAAAAAAAACACTCCAGTGACACTGGAGAAAGCTGCGGCGCCATTGAAAAAGGTTGTTACCCCGGTAGCTGGGCAAAATGCCCCTTTCCTAAAAAACACATTTCATCATTTATTTTTTTTAAAGTCAACTGTAGCCGTTTATTTTCCTTTATAGTTTGTTACTATAAGCATGGGCATCTTACCCCATGTTACCCTACATTCAAAGTACCCTGGCCTCCACTGTTTGATGTTGTACTCCATGTCATGCAAAGGTATGGAAATAGAGCTGTGGTGGGAAGCAGTCGTTATAGATATATATACCTTATAGAGTATGAGTCTACAACTCTGTGTTGGCCTGGCATGGCTGGAGGCTGCCAGCTACATGTAGTATTGCGGGTTAACTGTGGGTTACGGAGGTTGTAGCACTCCACCCCTGCCTGCTCCACCACCTTGAGTTTTTTTGTTCAGTCATTATGGAAAACTGAACTAGAGGAACAATGGCGGCTTGTTCTCCTCACTCACTCCCATACATAGAGGTGGTTTAGAATAAAACAGACAGAGAGGAATTTGCCAAATCGCAACCTTGTTCCTCGGTAGTTACATCTTACAGTATAAACAGGAGGCATGGCCAGTAGCCAGCAGGCAGGACAATGTCTTTATCACACAATGACACTCTCTCTTAGACACATACAAACAAATGCATTCATACTCCCTCTCTCACACAGTCAGACACACACATGCTATTTTTCTAATTGGGAACACAGATTAAAAAAAGGCACAGGTTTGAGAGAAGAGATAGTTTAGGGGAGTAATAAGTCTATCATCTGATGGGATGGAAAGGCGTTGTGCCGTCACCGTGGCAGCCAGTGGTGATGGATTGGAACCAATTATTTCATTTGGCAGGCAGTCAAGGGAGGCCAAGAAACCACCCTGCCTTCTCACCAGCTACAGGCCAAAATGGTGAATCTATTGAAGGAGTGAAATATTCCTTGGTGCATTATTTTCAATAACCTTCTCTAAGAGTGAGTGATGGCTGGGGGCTTAGAGAGAATATGAGGAGAGGGGGAGAAGAGGAGAGAGAATAGCTCATCATCAACTCTCCTAGCAGAGAAGGGCATCTCAACCCTCCAGCCACCATTTTCTCATCACGCAGTTCCTAAAGCTCAAACATTCCATCTATTTTAATGCAGGATTAGCTCCCACTGTGTAAGTCTGTTCCAAGGTTACTATTATTTCCTTGTTCCATCAAGCCCAATTTAAAACTCAATCTATGCTACCCTTCCATGGTGGAAGACAACGATTTGTATCATTACTGATTGACGTGTTGCGGTATTTGGGAGTATCTAACAATTCATAAGAGGCTCCTGTTGAAGCCCATGCTGTTACACAGTTTAATTGGGTGAGGGTTAACGGTAACCATAGGTGGTGCATACCTGGTGAAATATCCTGAAATAGAGACTTCCATATTGTGTACTGCAGGGGCCCCATGTACTTGGAGGTCGGGAAATCTTCATATGTTAAATTGGTCTCATGTATCTTTCCTTTTATCCTGTGGGGGGAGAAGGACGATCAATGTCATTGTCAATAATCTACTCTTACATTCACATCTCTTTGCGCCCTCTGTGAGATGTCTCTAGTAACTGCACCATTTTCTCTGTATGTTGTTGATTAAAGCATCCGTCAGACTCTGGATGCCCCAAGGCTTAATGTTCTACAGCACTGTAGATTGACATGGGTGAGAGGGGGGGGGGTCAGCTGTAATGCTATTACTGTGTCAACCCCCACATTAGTCATTTTCATCACTCCCACATGTAGCCTTGGGTTCAGACAGGAAGAGGTGGTTTTCCCACTAGGGATATGCATTTTTCCCTTCCAAGAAGACTCGATATGTATCTAGATGCCTGGGATCTATTCGGCCTAGTCTCGGGATGGTAAATTGGTGGTTGACGATATCCCTCTAGTGGTGTGGGGGCTGTGCTTTGGCAAAGTGGGTGGGGTTATATCCTTCCTGTTTGGCCCTTTCCGGGGGTGTCATCGGATGGGGCCACAGTGTCTCCAGACCCCTCCTGTCTCAGCCTCTAGTATTTATGCTGCAGTAGTTTGTGTCGGGGGGCTAGGGTCAGTTTGTTATATCTGGAGTACTTCTCCTGTCTTATCCGGTGTCCTGTGTGAATTTAAGTATGCTCTCTCTAATTCTCTTTCTTTCTCACTCTCGGAGGACCTGAGCCCTAGGACCATGCCTCAGGACTACCTGACATGACTCCTTGCTGTCCCCAGTCCACCTGGCCGTGCTGCTGCTCCAGTTTCAACTGTTCTGCCTGTGATTATTATTATTTGACCATGCTGGTCATTTATGAACATTTGAACATCTTGGCCATGTTCTGTTATAATCTCCACCTGGCACAGCCAGAAGAGGACTGGCCACCCCACATAGCCTGGTTCCTCTCTAGGTTTCTTCCTAGGTTTTGGCCTTTCTAGGGAGTTTTTCCTAGCCACCGTGCTTCTACACCTGCATTGCTTGCTGTTTTGGGGTTATAGGTTGGGTTTCTGTACAGCACTGAGATATCAGCTGATGTACGAAGGGCTATATAAATACATTTGATTTGGCTCCGATACAGGAACAATAGGTTTCAGTTTGATTAGATTACGAATCAATGCGGTTCAGTTCAATGTGATTCAATGCACTAACATGTGTTGCATAAACACAATAATTTTCCATTCTAAATTAAAATCTGCTGCTGATGGAGCTCATGAGCTGGTCTTCCCTGAGCTGGATCTGTCGGAGCTGACGTGTGTGTATGTATGTACTGTGTACTATATACAGTTGAAGTCGGAAGTTTACATGCATCATAGCCAAAAACATTTAAACTCCGTTTTTCACAATTCCTGACATTTAATCCCAGTGAAAATCTCTGTTTTAGGTCATTTACGATCATCACTTTATTTTAAGAACATGAAATGTCAGAATAATAGTAGAGAGAATGATTTATTTCATCTTTTATTTCTTTCATCACATTCCCAGTGGGTCAGAAGTTTACATACACTCAATTAGTATTTGATAGCATTGCCTTTAAATTGTTTAACTTGGGTCAAACGTGTCGGGTGTCTAGCAGCCATATTTAGCACTAACTGAAGTTTATTTAGTGCTTTATTAGTATTTTGTAGCATTGCCTTTAAATTGTTTAACTTTTGGGTAGCCTTCCACAAGCTTCCCACAATAAGTTGGGTGAATTTTGGCCCATTCCTCCTGACAGACCTGGTGTAACTGAGTCAGGTTTGTAGGCCTCCTTGCTCACACATACGCTTTTCAGTTCTGCCCACAAATTGTCTATGGGATTGAGGTCAGGGCTTTGTGATGGCCACTCCAATACCTTGACTTTGTTGTCCTTTAGCCACAACTTTGAAAGTATGCTTGTGGTCATTGTCCATTTGGAAGACACATTTGCGACCAAGCTTTAACTTGAGCTGTTGCTTCAATTTATCCACAATTTTTCTCCCTCATGATGCCATCTATTTTGTGAAGTGCACCAGTCCCTCCTGCAGCAAAGCACCCCCTTAACATGATGCTGCCACCCCCGTGCTTCACAGTTGGGATGGTGTTCTTTAGCTTGCAAGCATCCCCCTTTTTCCTCCAAACATAACGATGGTCATCATGGCCTAACAGTTGTATTTTTGTTTCATCAGACCAGAGGACATTTCTCAAAAAAGTATGATCTTTGTCCCCATGTGCAGTTGCAAACCGTAGTCTGGCGTTATGGCAGTTTTGGAGCAGTGGCTTCTTCCTTGCTGAGTGGCCTTTGTGTCGATATAGGACTCGTTTTACTGTGGATATAGATACTTTTGTACCCGTTTCCTCCAGCATCTTCACAAGGTCCTTTGCTGTTGTTCTGGGATTGATTTGCACTTTTCACACCAAAGTAATTTAATCTCTAGGAGACAGAACGCGTCTCCTTCCTGAAAGGTATGATGGTGGTCCCATGGTGTTTATACTTGCGTACTATTGTTTGTACAGATGAACGTGGTACCTTCAGGCGTTTGGAAATTGCTCCCAATGTTGAACCAGACTTGTCGAGGTCTACAATTGTTTTTCTGAAGTCTTGACTGATTCCTTTTGATTTTCCCGTAATGTGAAGCAAAGATGCACTGAGTATGAAGGTAGACCTTGAAATACATCCACAGGTACACCTCCAATTGACTCAAATGATGTCAATTAGCCTATAAGAAGCTTCTAAAGCCATGACATCACTTTCTGGAATTTTCCAAGCTGTTTAAAAGCACAGTCAACTTAATGTATGTAAACTTCTGACCCACTGGAATTGTGATAGATTATTTCACTAATAATTCACTGTCTGTAAACAAAAATGACTTGTGTCATGCACAAAGTAGATGTCCTAACCAACTTGCCAAAACTATAGGTTTAACAAGAAATTTGTGGAGTGGTTGAAAAATGAGTTTTAATGACTCCAAGTATGTAAACTTCCAACTTCAACTGTACATTTTCTGACTGACGCATACTACATTTGGATTGGATTGGTTTGGGGTCCGTAGCCCGATACACGCGTTTAAGATACACTTGTATCTGTGAATCGTTACCTTCCTATTTTAACCACTTTGAAGCCCTTCTCAACCCTGCCTGGGAAAGCTAGGGATGCACAGCTAAACATTGATCATCTTGAGGAACATTGGAAAAAAAATGAAAAAAGAACAGGGTGCTCAGTGAGGCAAGGCTAACCATTCACCTGCTGTGCGTTTAAGTGACTTAGCCTGAGGAGAAACCACAACCTTGTCAAGCCTGTTCTCACAAAGTTAAAAAGAAGTATTGGAAACTGTGAGATTGCGAACCTGGATATCAGTTCATTCTTCACTCATTCCTATCAATGCCCTCTGGACTGGTTGTTAGAATGCCTACTGATGCAACAACTTCCTCAGTCAATCTTATCAATCCCTCTAAGATCTTAAATACTTCAACTCTATTCCCCTGAGCCCACTCTTTCACAGATTTCAAATAATGAGCCCTGTATATCTGGCCTGTTAAGATATCTGTCAGAGACCTGGGATAAGCCTCATTGCTCAACTCTGCACTTTCACTCCAAGATATCAATATCCTGACGATGAGCAGAATGGATTACATTCAGGGAATGGTGTTATGTTAGGAGGGTAGTATAACATAACCTCAGACAGCGTACAATCTTACAAAAGTTTAGGACTGTGGCTGTTTGGAAGAACAGCTGATCCATGGTCAGTCAGACAGTAAGCAGAGCACCTCTCGGAGGTGAGGGCAACGCCCTCCAGGAATTCATGGCGGCCTGGCTCGTTGAGGCGCTCCTGCAGGATGCCGATGCCCTCCTTGACGTCACGCAGCTGCTGGCTGAAACGCTGGAGCTTGTGCTCGATGTCGGAGAGCGTGCGCGCTGTATCAGTCTCCAGCTCCTCCAACATGGCCTTCTGGCGCTCGCGCAGAAATCGCTGCAGATGCTCAAACACCTCGCCGATGGTCGCACGAAGGCCCTTGGCCGACGACTGGAACGAGAGAGAGAACGAGAGAGAGAGGAGACGGGGACAAGATAGATGAGAGAGGAGGGATGAGAGGTTATTTATTTACAATGAAAGTGCAGGTTATGCTACAACCATTAAGCATCATTATCAAATCAAAAATCGAATCTAACAATGTCACATGCGCCGAATACAAGTGTAGACCTTACCGTGAAATGCTTATTTACAAGCCCTTAACTCTTCTTGAAGTGTTGGTTCAGAAAATATTTACCAAATAAACTAAAGTAAAAAAATTATAAAACACAATAACAAGGCTATATAAAGGGGGTACCGATACCGAGTCAGTGTGCAGGGATACAGGTTATAGGTAATTTGTAGATGTAGGTAGGGGTGAAGTGACTATGCATAGATAATAAACAGCAAGTAGCAGCAGAGTACAAAACAAATGGGGGGGGGCAATGTAATAGTCCGGTGGCCATTAAATTAATTGTTCAGCAGTCTTATGGCTTGGGGGGGTAGAAGCTTTTAAGGAGCCTTTTGGTCGTAGACTCGGCGCTCCGATACCACTTGCCAGAAAAAAATACAGTCTATGACTTGTGTGACTGGAGTCTCTGACAATTTTATGGGCTTCCCTCTGACACCGCCTATTATATAGGTCCTGGATGGCAGGAAGCTTGGCCCCAGTGATGTACTGGGCCGTTTGCACTACCCGCTGTCGCGCCTTACGGTCAGATACCGAGCAGTTGCCATACCATGCGGTGATGCAATCGGTCAGGATGATCTCGATGGTGCAGCTGTAGAACCTTTTGAGGATCCGGTGACCCATGCCAAATCTTTTCAGTCTCCTGAGAGGGAAAAGGTTTTGTCGGGCCGTCTTCACGACTGCCTTGGTGTGTTTGGACCATGATAGACTGTTGGTGATGAGCTCTCGACCCACTCAACTACAGCCCCGTTGATGTTAAATGGGGCCTGTTCGGCCCGCCTTTTCCTGTAGTCCACGATCAACCCCTTTGTCTTGCTCACATTGAGGGAGAGATTGTTTTACTGGCACCACACTGCCAGTTCTCTGACCTCCCTTTAGGCTGTCAAATCGTTGTCGGTGATCAGGCCTACCACTTGTGTCGTCAGCAAACTTAATGGTGTTGGAGTCGTGTTTGGCCACGCAGTCGTGGGTGAACAGCGAGTACAAGAGGGGATGTGGCAGACGTGTTGTTGCCTACCCTTACCACCTGGGGTGGCCTGTCAGGAAGTCAATTTTCAAGTTGCAGAGGGAGTTGTTTTGTCCCAGGGTCCTTAGCTTAGTGATGAGCTTCGTGGGCACTCTGGTGTTGAACACTGAGCTGTCGTCAATGAACAGCATTCTCACATAGGTGTTCCTTTGACCAGGTGGAAAAGGGCAGTGTGGAGTGCAATGGAGACTGCGTCATCTGTGGATCTGTTGGGGCGGTATGCGAATTGGAGTGGGTCTAGGGTATCCGGGAGGATGCTGTTGATGTGAGCCTTGACCAGCCTTTCAAAGCATTTCATGGCTACCAATGTGAGTGCTACGGCACGGTAATCATTTAGGCAGGTTACCTTCGCTTCCTTGGGCACAGGGACTATGGTGTTCTGCCTGAAACATGTAGGTATTACAGACTCAGTCAGGAAGAGGTTGAAAATGTCAGTGAAGACACTTACCAGTTGGTCCTCACATGCTTTGAGTACACGTCCTGGTAATCCATCTGGCCCCACAGCTTTGTGAATGTTGGCCTGTTTAAAAAGTCTTACTCGGCTACCGAGTTTGTTATCACACAGTCATCCAGAACAGCTGGTGCTCTCGTGCATTCTTCAGTGCTGCTTGCCTTGAAGCGAGCATAAAAGGCATTTAGCTTGTCTGGTAGGCTCACGTCACTGGGCAGCTCGCGTCTGGGTTTCCCTTCGTAGTCCGTAATAGTTTTCAAGCCCTGCCACATCCAACGAGCGTCAGAGTCTGTGTAGTAGGATTCAATCTTAATCCTGTATTGATGCTTTGCTTGTTTAATTATTCGTCTGAGGGTATTAGCGGGATTTCTTATAGGCGTCCGGATCAGTGTCCCGCTCCTTGAAAGCGGCAGCTCTAGCCTTTAGCTCGATGCGGATGTCACCTGTAATCCATGGCTAATGGTTGGGATTTGTACGGACGGTCAACTGTGGGGACGACATCGTCGATGCACTTATTGATGAAGCCGATGACTGAGGTGGTATACTCCTCAATGCCATTGGATGAATCCCAGAACATATTCCAGTCTGTGCTAACAAAAAAGTCCTGTAGTGAAGCATCCGTGGCATCTGACCACTTCCGTATTGAGCGAGTCACTGGTACTTCCTGCTTTAGTTTTTGCTTGTAAGCAGGAATCAGGGGGATAGAATTATGGTCAGATTTGCCAAATGGACTGCAGGAGAGAGCTTTGTATGCATCTCTGTGTGTGGAGTAAAGGTGGTCTAGAATTTTCTTGGTAAAAATTTGGTAAAAGTGATATAAATTTGCCTGCATTAAAGTCCCCGGCCACTAGGAGCGCTGCCTCTGGGTGAGCATTTTCTTGTTTGCTTTTGGCCTTAGAGTTGGTTGAGTGCGGTCTTAGTGCCAGCTTCGTTCTGTGGTGGTAAATAGATGGCTACGAATAATATAGATAAGAAATCTCCTGGTAAATAGTGTGGTCTACAACTTATCAAAATGTACTCTACCTCAGGCGAGCAATACCTCGAGACTTCTTTAATATTAGACATCACGCACCAGCTGTTAGACAAAAAGACAGACCCCCACCCCTCATCTTACCAGACGTAGCTTCTCTGTTCCGCCGTGCATTGAAAATCCCTCCAGCTCTAAATGATCCGTGTCGTAGTTCAGCCACAACTTGGTGAAACTAAGAATTATAATATCTTATATGTCCCATAGGTAGGATGATTCATAAATAATCAATTTTATTCTCCAATGATTGCATGTTAGCAAGTAGAATTGATGGCAGTGGGAGTTACCTGGCTCTCCTACAGATTCTCAAAAGGCAGCCTGATCTGCGTCCCCTTTTCCTCCGTCTTTTCTTCACGCAAATGACGGGGATATGGGCCTGTTCCCGGGAGAGCTGTATATATTTCTCGTCAGACTCGTTAAAGGAAAAACCTTCTTCAAGTCCGTGGTGAGTAATCCCAGATCTGATGTCCATAAGTTATTTTCGGTCATAAGAGACAGTAGCAGCAACATTATGTACAAAATAAGTTTGACTTTTTTATTTATTTTTAAATTGCACAATTGGTTACGAGCATGTAAAACGTCAGCCATCATCTTCGGCTCCATCTTAACAGCTGGGGGGTTTGAGCCCTGAATGCACAACAAGGGGTATGGTATATGGCTAACATACCACAGCTGTGGACTGTTCTTACGTACGACGCAACGCAGTGTCTGGATACAGCCCTTAGCCGTTGTATATTGGTCATATACTAGAAACTCCTGAGGTGCCTTATTGTTATTATAAACTGGTAACCATAGTAATTAGAACAGTAAAAAGTTGTGTCATCATACCTGTGGTATACAGTCTGATATACCACACCCTTCAGCCAATCAGCATTCAGGGCTCGAACCACTCGGTTTCTAAAAACCTTTTTAGCACCTAACATCATGTCAATTTATTGACTGAAAAAAATCTGTCTAAGAGTCATAGGCAGGGCTTCTAGGGACAATCCCCATCTGCTGTTATAGATCATCCAACATTAAATCAATACAAAATGTTCTATCATAAGAACGGCCTATATAGAGAGCATTAGGAGTAGAATAGGGCAAAGCTCAGCCTCACTGGTTGGTTGGGACAGTGGAAGAGGCCCTAGAGCACAGTTAGTCACATTGTGCTGTTTTAATAGTGGTACTGCTTGTGAGATCGAAAGCATGCTTAAAAGGCTGATGCTGTGGGGTCGGCTGGGGACAGACAAGCTGTGTGTTGAAGGCAACATTTACAAGGCCAGCGGATAGTCAGTGATGCTATTATTGGAAGAGCAGTGCTCTTGATGAGAGGAAAAGGAGCGGAAGCTGAGGAGAGGAGAGAGTGGTGTGAATTGGAGAAATCGTGGGGAAATCAAGGAGGGCGCTGGACTTGAAGAGGAAATTAATAATCTCCAATGCTAACAGCAACAGTAGCAGCAGAGACACAGAACAAAGAGAGATCCAAGAGGCTCAGTCCAGTAACAACTGGAGAGGGAGCAGCTTCTCACGCAGGGCTTTTGTCTGTCTGTACAAAGGAAACATTCGCTCTGTTCTAGTAGTCTCTACTCCTCTCCATCACAGGGGAACACCAGGGAGCAGGGGTAGCAGCATCAGAATCTGGGTTTTATTGCTACTGCCTGCCATAAATCAATTTCACTCCAGCAGCATGCCTGTTCCTGTAGGAACCTAGAAGCAGGCAGATATTCTCTCTGTGCTGCTGGGAACCTTAAGCCTATTAAGATCATTTATCTCCAATACAGAGCAGGGCAGGAGTGGGATGTGAGTGTGACAGTGAGAGGAGGACAGGACTGATGAGGCCTGCAGCGATGCAGTAACCATGTGCCAGTCTTCTCCAGCAGGGTGTTATGGCTATGGCAGGGTGGATATTTAAAGCTCATATTAAGCCTACAGGAAGAACAATTTTATTGAGTCTGAGTCTCAGAGAAGCAGCTCGTTAAATCAGACAAACCCCCACGGCCAGAGAATCAGACAACGTCTGCTCTTCAGACAGGGCAGGGGATGCCCCTAAACACATGGGCCCAGGACTTGAACTAAACTAGAGCACCAGAACCAATATAAACCAATTAAGTGACAAACAGCAGCGTTGGGGGACATTTAAGTCAAACCAAAACAAGGGTATTGGCAGCCTCACACCACCCTACTCAAAGTTTCAGTTTCAACACCTTCATGTTCCAGGGGAGAGGGGTAGAGACGATTATGCGTGTTTGAGGTGGGCAGTCTCCCATTTCAGGATTACATAACATAATTTGTGGGTGCTTTGATCAGATCCTACAAATCAATTCTTATTTGGATTCTGTGTGTGGTCAAGCAGGAAGGGCAGGAGAACAACAGAGCATTTCATTGTCATCAACCTAAATGTATTGGAGAGGCAGAGAGATCGATTTAGTTCCCCTATGGGCCTCTTCCAGGCAACGCACATCTCTTCGGACAAATGGATGCAAACCTAATGAGATGGACTGATTTATAATGGAGGGGCTAGAAGAGCTCCAACAGGCAGTCAGCTAAAGGTGACGGCAGAATGGCAGTGGAAGCAGGCAGGTCTGCCTTGCTGGGCCAGAGACATTTTAAGTAAAGTCCTGCAGACAGGACAGGAAGACGGGAGGGCGCTGGCTGGGTTGGCGTGCCAGGGAACAGCCAGCATGTAAACAGCGGAAAGAACGACACCCTTCCAAATGACGCCCCACACTCACTCTGTCAGACAGCCATGCCTTTGTGAATCTCAAAGTCATCAAAAAGGGAAGAGATGAGACAGAAAAGGTGATTGAGGAATATCTGTTGTATTGAGTGACTGCTCTTGTTCCGCTGATTAAAACAGGGTGTATAGATTAAAGAGATGCTCAATAAACCAATCAGTTCAGTACAGACTTAGGTGGAGGGTGAGATAGAGATACGATGAAAGACAGACAGAACAACTCGACCATTAACTTGGTCTCTAATGGGTAAAAAGGCTCTCTAAGTTATCTTGGTCTAAGTGAATGTTTGTGCTTGGTGTGTTTCCTTGGTCTCAGTGAGTAGTGCTTAGTGTGTTACCTTGGTCTCAGTGAGTAGTGCCTAGTGTGTTACCTTGGTCTCAGTGAGTAGTGCCTAGTGTGTTACCTTGGTCTCAGTGAGTAGTGCCTAGTGTGTTACCTTGGTCTCAGTGAGTTGTGCCTAGTGTGTTACCTTGGTCTCAGTGAGTAGTGCCTAGTGTGTTACCTTGGTCTCAGTGAGTAGTGCCTAGTGTGTTACCTTGGTCTCAGTGAGTAGTGCCTAGTGTGTTACCTTGGTCTCAGTGAGTAGTGCCTAGTGTGTTACCTTGGTCTCAGTGAGTTGTGCCTAGTGTGTTACCTTGGTCTCAGTGAGTAGTGCTTAGTGTGTTACCTTGGTCTCAGTGAGTAGTGCCTAGTGTGTTACCTTGGTCTCAGTGAGTAGTGCCTAGTGTGTTACCTTGGTCTCAGTGAGTAGTGCCTAGTGTGTTACCTTGGTCTCAGTGAGTTGTCTCTGCAGTAGCCGCAGGGCCTCTGTGTGTCCCTTCTCACTGTCCTGCAGAGTGGCCAGCTGCTCCTTCATCTCCCTCTGCAACAGAACATATCAGACAATATATTAGCGAGCGCGAAAGAGAGCGAGCGCAAAAGAGAGCCAAAATGAACTGGGTCTGAGGAACGGAGGTTTCCAGAGAGGGTTCCATCAGAGAGAAAGTGGGTCTCTGTGCTGCTGTCCCCCGAGCCCAGTCTAGACAGAGGTCCCCCGAGCCCAGTCTAGACAGAGGTCCCCCGAGCCCAGTCTAGACAGAGGTCCCCCGAGCCCAGTCTAGACAGAGGTCCCCTGAGCCCAGTCTAGACAGAGGTCCCCTGAGCCCAGTCTAGACAGAGGTCCCCTGAGCCCAGTCTAGACAGAGGTCCCCCGAGCCCAGTCTAGACAGAGGTCCCCTGAGCCCAATCCGCTGCACACACAGTGACTTGAATTGTAAAAGCAACATAATCCACTTAGACAGAGGCACAGGCTCATATGACTGGAATTGCTAAGTGTCAGAAGTGGAGCAGGGGGAATTCAGGTGCAGGGCTTGAGAATGTGTTGAATGTCATGCTGCCAGTGAAGATCACTGCTAAGCTCTCCTCCAGTTCCAATAGTCCAGAGGGATAACAGAATTCTACGTGGGACTGTCAGTAAAGAAGGACAGAAGGGGTCATTTAGCTGCTGCTGTGGAAAGTACTGAGAGGAATATCAATGCAGCAATGGAAAATTTCTTCCTGTTGACTATCAAATATTCAAGCCAACAGTCTTCAAATTCAGTTCTCCGCTCTTTGGCACAGAAACAGGCCATGTACTTTGGTTTACGATGTGCTGACGGAAGAAGCCCATTTCATTGGTTATAATATTGGCAACAAAATAGATGTGGTAGACATGTGGGTAGTTTCTTTCTATACAGCTTTGAATGAGCCTTTTCAAGGACATGGACTAAGTAAAACAATCTCCCAGTGCTGAGATGGAACGTGGCTTTACATTTTAATGATAGGAAGACTGCAGTACGGTCAGCAGGTTCTATTTCTCTCAGGGCCAGCTCCAGCCTGCAATAGGTCAGAGGGCACTCTCCTCTTACAGGCTATGGACCAATCCGAAGAGAGGAGCGCCGTTTACACGGGCTTCTGCACTGCCAGGGACCTCACTCTGTTGTCTGACTGGATGTTGTATGCAATAGTAAGCAGATCATTGTATTGGCCTATAGCATCGAAAAAATTAAGAATAATCTTGCTTCAAGATACTAACCGAGAGAGGGGCAACACTGTCCCATGCCATTTGAAACGGCAGTCTATCTGCTTTAAGGAGTCAAATCAAGCTGTATTTATACAGCACATTTCAGACAGAATGCAACACAATGTGCTTCACAGGAAAAAAACTAAACTTCAATATTTACTACAAAACAAACATAAGAGTATAAAAAAACTAAAGAATAACAAAAAAATGGAAAAAAGCATCCTAAGGAAAAAAAAGCTAAAAAGGCAGCCCTTGACTCCTCCCCCTGACCATCTCAGCAGGCGGACCAAAGTCTGATATGATATTTCCCCCAGGATGTCGAGCGGCAGGGAACAGGGTCACGGTTGGTTGGCTGATTATAAACCTAACTAATTTCTCACACACACCCCTCCCCCTTTCTCTCACATTAACAGCTCCAGGCTACATCTTAGAAAATGAGATCACTGCCTCACATTTCCTAAACATGCACAGGGGCTTAATAT